>NW_011499982.1:322992-326678 GCF_000495115.2 Populus euphratica
CGTGTATATATATATTAAGCACGTCGTTTTCATTAAATTAGTTCTCAATAACAATATCTTTTTAATGAATATGGGAAAAAAATATCAATTTAGTTAAAAAAAAATTCTTCTTTTAATATTTTATATAAAATACAAAATGATATAAACAAATTGTAAATTCAGGAGTTTATGTATTTTGAAATAGAATTGTAATTAATAAAAAAAGAAGAAGAAAAGTTATTGGTCGGAAATGACGGCAGCTGAAAGCTCCGGAACCGGAAAAACAAAAGGTGGGCCTTTTAATGGTGGGGATCGTTTTTGAAGATGGACGATAATTCATGTAGAGGCGCCAGGGCAATCGATTATTTCGTACAATTTTTTAATGAATACAATTAATTTAATTTAAAGAAAAGTAGAGTAAAGGGAGCGCTCGGCGATGGTGGATCTCACCACTTTGAATACGGGGGCCCACCAACAGAGATGATAGGTACGGTAATCACTAATGAGCCTCCTGTAGAATTAACGTGGCCAAGTCTTGGAGGCCCATCACATCCTTCCAGGACACGTTTGGCAAGAAGGGCAGAACAGGCTTATATGCGTCATCGATTATGCTACTTTCCTCCTCGGCTCTCGCCACACGACACTAGGCATTCCTCAAATTGGGATCCAATTACTTGTGCATTTTGAAAAATCCAACGCATTTCTGGTTAGGATATGCTTACCTCTACAAATTATCGGTTGATGCAACATGCTTAACTTGGTTCTAAAATTTCTTGTTCGTTAATGATGTTTCAAAAAATATAAATAGTTCAAGAATAAGTTGTGTTGTATAAAAAATTGATTTTTCAGTTATAGCAACTTAATCTATTTTTTTAGCTAGAATGACTAAGATCTGATATTTGATATATGGTAAGTTAAGATAATAAATGATTAATACCTACAAAAGGTTTTCTTGATGAATTTTGAGATTTTTCAATGTTTAAATATTTTTTTATAAAAAAATACAATAATATTTTAAAAAGATACTATGAAAATATATTTACAATAAAAAATAAATATTGCAAACCTGGAACCTGAAGAATTTATAAAGTATCATATTTTATAGAGATAAGGGGTTAAATTATAATTTTGCTTTTATTGTATTAATAAGTGATGAATATCACTTATATAAATATTAATGTGAAGGAAATATAGGGGTCCTTAAAATATTTTTTATATATTATTTATTATATAATATTAATATTGATATATTCATTACAGAATATTAATATTGATAAAAATATAAGAGACTCATGGAATACTTTTATATGTCTAAAGGTATATAAAACATAAGATCCAAAATATAACTGAATTCACGATAGTTGAGTTTTTTTTTAAGTTAGCCCGTGAGAGCTAGATTTATCTCTTATATTAAGTCAATAGCATTACGCTCTCCCTCAGGACTAAGCTCGTGAGGGCTATATTTTTTGTTAAAACAGATCTCATAAAAGTTAGGTTTTTTTCAAAGGTCAAAACCCAAATAGATTTCTGAGCTTATGAAAAATAGACCCATTAAATTTAAATTTATTATCCGTGAATTATGAACTAAGATGTTTGTGCATTTTGATGGATCCAATAATTAGAAAGTAAGAAAACACAAGGTTTTTTTTAAATAAAAGAATATAAATTACAAAGCATGTATTTAGTAATGTGATGCATAGTATTTTTAAAAATATTTTTTATTTGAAAATAAATTAAAATAAATTTTTTCAAGTTTTTTTTAACATTACCATGTTAAAATCATTAAAAAAACACTAAAAATATTAATTTTATGCCTTTTCACACCAAACACACTACACAAAAACAACCAATACCGAAATAGTATCAAGTTATGTTTTTTTAATAATACTATTATGGGGTTGTGCATAAAACAGCGTCATTAAACGTAGGTGCATTGGAGATTTGGATAATTAATCTGTTCAGTTAATGTTAAAGATAGAATATGTAAAGGAGTCGTTAAATTCAATTATATTATATTGGCTGGACCAATGAATGAAGCATTAATCTAGTTATATATTTTTTAAAAATTTGTAGCTTGTGAAGCTTAAACTTGTTGTTTTCACAGTCTAAAATTATAGATTTTTCACTCCATCATTATCATTATCATTATTATTATTATTATTATTATTATTATTTTGTCTATGTTCTATATATTACGATTCAAAGGATTCAACAATCCAATCACTGATTTATTGATTGAACAAATAACCCGATGACCCAATAGACGGATGAGTTTATAGCATTTCTCTTAATTAGGAAATGCTCTATCAATGAATTAAATATACCGTGTAATTTAAAAGTACTTAAATCAATTCCAGCTGTATATCATATTCAAATAATATTTTAATATAGTTCTTTTAAAAAATATTTTTTTAGTTGAATATATATTAAAATAATACTTTTTATATCAATAAATTAAAATTATATATATAAATATATTAATTTAATATCTCTTTAAATAAAACACAAATAGAAGTGAAGAGCAACTCCGGCAAAAGAAACAAATAGATAGACAAAACTAAAAATACTATCATTTTAGCTAATATCTTTAATTTTAATAATTTCAATGAAGTAGCTATTTGAATAATTAAAATATCTTTTTTTCAATGAAATGTTATTTTTATATATTTATGTAGAAAAGTAAAAATACAAGGAGAAGATATATATACTCAAACTTTAAAAATGAAAATTTTAATAGTATTATATAAAATTAAAAATTGAAGATGTTTATATAAATAAATTCTGATTTAAAAAGTTTAAAATTTGAATTTAAAATTATATCTTTTAAATTTAATATTACTTTATTAAATTTATATTTAATTTTATGAATTATTCGTATTAATTGTATAGTTAATATCATGATTATATTATATAAAAAATAATTGAATTAGTTATATAATTATATTAAAATAAATTATTATAAAATATATTAAAATATAATTAACTCTTCTAAATAAATTATTACTATTAAAACGCATATAAACCACAAAAACTATATTTATACTATTTAAAAAACCATCTCATCGATTTGGCAAGCTCTTGAAAATAGCATCTTCTTCGAGTTGCTCTAACGCAGGAGTAATGTTCTGAAAGCATCGGAACAGACCCGTGAAACCGAGTACGGCGCATTTTGTAGCAAATCATAAAATAAGAATTAAGAGTGGTGTTTGGAGGCAGGGAGACCGAGAGAAAAAGGAAAAACACGGAGCAGAGAACATGGAGGTGGACAAAGCAGAGACTCAAAACCAACAACAGAAACACAAGCAAGTACATCTGTTTTACTGCTTGGAATCCGAAGAGCTTGCCCGTAAAATTGCCGGTCACTCTGATCTCATCACCCTGCAATCCATCAACTGGAGGTCCCTTCCTGTATTCTCTCTTTTCTTCTCGTGCTGCACGTATTTATTATTATGTTCAGTTTGTTATTCTTTACTTTTAATTTTCGTTCTTATCTCCATTGATATGATGTGGGTGTTTGCTGTTTTAGTCACCTTTCTTTGTTCCCCGACAAAGAATGGCTCTCTTCTCTTGATGTTGGCTTATGTGGATTTGTTTGTGTGTCTATGGAATTATTTTTTTGTCATAGATAAATTCTCTTTCACAATTCTACCAATAGTAAACTTACTGTAAGTTCAAGACTATTGTGAAAAATACAACAAATTTGTAAG
>NW_011499982.1:326747-331509 GCF_000495115.2 Populus euphratica
AGCTTTTTTTTTTTTTTTTAGTGTTTTGTGGGACTGCTAGAAAGATTACTTCCAAATTTATCAGTTAAAAAATATAATTCTTGTACGTGAGTCCTGCTCTGTATTCTACTTGAATATTTCCTTTTTAGGTCTTAACTGATTGTTCAACTCCGTATTCTATTCAAACAAGTCTTCAGTTGAATGGCAAATGACCTTGAGATTGTGGTGCAAGGTTTATTGCATTTCTCGGGGTTAAATGTTATATGAGTGGAAGAGCTGATTGATTTCTTTGTTTTTTATCAGGAATTTTGATGATGGATTTCCTAACCTTTTTATAAACAATGCTGAAGATTTGCGGGGTCAGCATGTTGCCTTCCTTGCATGTTTTAGTTCCCCGGGAGTCATCTTCGAACAGCTATCTGTCATTTATGCGCTGCCACGTCTGTTTGCTGCTTCCTTCACATTGGTGTTGCCTTTCTTTCCAACTGGCTCCTTCGAGCGAATGGAAGAAGAAGGGGATGTTGCAACTGCATTTACCATGGCAAGGATATTGTCAAACATTCCCATTTCAAGAGGTGGCCCCACTAGTCTAGTCATATATGACATACACGCACTGCAGGTTGTTTCCCTGCTATTGCTCCGCAAATGAACCAGCATTAATAATTACTTTATATTTCACCTCGTTGCTTTAGAAATATCTTGCTGAATGTCACAGGTTCTTTTTTATGAATTACCATTATCCATAGCAGGCTTCATCCCTGGTCTTTCCATAATATTTGAGTTACTAGGCATGCATCAAATTGTTTTTTTCTTTCAATTGTAATTAAATTTATTCTTAAGGGGTTTCTCTTTTAATCTATCAAAATGTGACCTCTGACCACTTTCAGCTCATTGAGCATCTCAAAAACACTTTGGCTCTCATTCTCTTCTTCTTATCTATGCCCTTTGAGTGTTTCGAATGTGTTCTTTTTTTTTTTGTTTGTTTCGAGTAAGAAGGCTAATAATTTATTTATCAATCTTCTTCTCATGCAGGAAAGGTTCTATTTTGGGGACCAAGTTTTGCCTTTATTTGTGACTGGGATTCCTCTGTTAAAGCAACGTCTTCACCAACTTCCTGAATCCGATAAGGTATGTAGCACCAGAATGTTTTGATTATTTCTGTGAAACGGGGTTTTGTTTCTGATCATCGTGATGGCTATTTTGGCATTGCTGTCACTATAAATCTAATGTTACTTTGAAGAATTTTATAGTTCAGTAGAAATATCTTGCTTGCCACCAATTGCGCTCTCCGATTTTGATTTCAGATTGCAGTTGCATTTCCAGATGATGGAGCTTGGAAGCGATTCCACAAGCTGTTGGATCATTTTCCTATGGTTGGTTTGAATTTTTTCCTCTAAAATGGACTGAATGATATCGTACTCCAATTCCCATGTTGTCTGGGTAATTAATGTTGTTGAATGTCAGGTGGTATGCGTGAAGGTTCGTGAAGGTGATGAGAGGATAGTTAGAATAAAGGAGGGAAATCCTGCTGGTTACCATGTTGTCGTTGTTGATGATTTGGTACAATCTGGAGGCACACTTGTTGAGTGCCAGGTATTCATTTTCCAGCAAACCTTATATTTGCTAGCCATTTACTCTTTTGAATATTTCAATTAAAAGTTGGAAAAGATCATTTCTCATCTCATTTAAGGCCTGCAATTCGTTTCTTGCTCGTTCTTTTCTTTCTCATTCTTTTATTCCTTCCTTTTTTTCCTTCTTTCCTTTTCAGTCACTGCATTCTGATTTAAAAAATCACCTTTTTACCTATTTAGACCTGACTTCTTTTGTTAACACACATAACCGACATATATTGTATATCATTGTTAATGTTTCTTTTGTCATCTCTGTAAGTTGCGGTTTGTATAACATTCCCAATTTTCCACCTAGCTCTTTTCTTAAATCTCCAAGATTTGAATATGGCCATCAGTTTCAGATTTGGTCACCATTGAGTCTGGAATCAACTTTATTCTGGCTAAACATAAAATAAAGGAATCACCTCTTTTGCAGATGAATTGTTAAGGGACAGTAGGTCGTCGCTGGCTATTCTCGGTTCAGGAACCAAGGCCATGCATCTTTAATAAGCAATGCATATATTATACATGCATCAATGTATCACTAGTTGGTTGTATTTATCCACATTGAAGATCTGCAACAATAGTGGAACTCTGACAAATTACCCTTTTTATCTTCTTGCCTCTCTTTTCTTCAAGAAAGTATTAGCAGCTCATGGTGCAGCAAAAGTAAGTGCATATGTCACCCACGGTGTCTTTCCTAAGCGCTCTTGGGAGCGTTTCACTCACAAAAATGAGGGTAAAGACCTGCATGTTATCAGGCATACTTATCCTGATCTAGATCTATTCTTATGTATTTTTCAGTTGAACCTTTTAACTTTAAGCCATGTGATGATAGTGCCAAATTTTTTTAGCAGGCATGGAGAATGCATTTGCCTATTTTTGGATAACAGATTCCTGCCCGCACACTGTGAAAGCCATAGCGAATAAGCGTCCATTTGAAGTTTTGAGTCTTGCTGGATCCATTGCTGATGCTTTACAAATATGACTAAGATACTCAAAGGGGTTGCACTGTAGGAATTGATACATACCTTTGTCGTCCTTATGGGGAGCTGGAAGACAATCTGATAGTAATAAATTTTGAAGAATGCCTGTGGGCATGATCTTTATGCCACTAGATATAGTGGGTTGATTGTGCACTACTATGAACAAGAGTTTACAACTACATATTTACGTTTGCTTGACTCGGAGAGTTTTAAACCTCATCTGCCATTGAAAAGTGTCTTCGTGTTTGAAATGATCCATGTTCAGGGAGATGATAATGGGGCCTGTAATGTAGTGCAAGAAAAATGAAGCTTAACAAACCGCTACTCAAGTCAGTTGTGGATTAGCAATCTCTGTTGGCGTTCGTGATGGTCGTTATTAGTTTTGGGATGTGTTTGATGATTTCTAGTTAAATTACTAACTAGTTGATAACTCGAGTTATTCACGCTTCGACATGGAGAGGACTCGAAATTTCTGATTAATCCTGTGGCTTTGACCCCAAGGAGAGGACGTTCTCATGGACCATCAAGTTGGCCAGCGATATCATTGTTCTCAGTAACACAGATGCCTCTATCCATAGATTGGAACCTAATGCAATAAAAAATCTAACCTGTACACGTGACAGATGATCCATATTCTACAGATTGGCCGGCTAAAAGAACCTAAAACATACACTGATGCTAGGGGGCAGAGAGAGAAGTGGACAACTGTACAAGCATATACAGATTCATGTCTTTAAAGCTACAACATTGCAAGACAGGATGAACCGGATGCAGGGTCTGTTCATCTTCCATTCTATACAACTTCTGTAAACAGCCCGTAATCCCAGGTTATCCAATGAAAATGTTCACATTATTTGCAAATGGACTCCAGAAACAAGTACAGAAACAGAAAAGGATCGAAGCGAAAACCCAATAGGAGTTTCCCATGTACAAATCAGTGAGAAATGCCTTCACTTCTCAGCAAAATATGTTATGCCTTATCCTCACATAACAGATGGTTGCTCTACAGACGAACAAAATGCCCTCTGCCAGTTGTGAGATACTGTGCAGCATCCATGACGCAAAAGTGGAGGCTGCTCATCATTCAATCAATATTGTACCCACACTTTAGTTTCTATTCCAAATTTATACATTGAAAATGCCTACACAATGGTTAGCACTCCTGACCACCATTCAAGGCCAAGAGCAATTTCAGCTGTTAATTCTTCTCCAGTTTCTCATCCAGACTGTCTTCTGGGCAGTCCAACGAATCCCCAGAATATGATCCATCAGGCTGACGGATACAAATGTTTAAGTTACCAGATAGGAAAGGTTCCTGCAAGATCCAAAAAATAAAATTCAACGTCAGCAAATAATGTAGCATTCCAAAAAAAGGGAAGCAAAAAAAGGAAAGGAAATGGGATAAAAAAAGGGAAGAAAAGAAAAACAAATGGTGTAACATTTTTCTAACCCAAATTGAAGTTAATCTGGTCATATTACAAACTAACTAGCAATTGTCAAAGTGGTCTTCATTGTTTTCCTCATTGATTTCTTATATTAAACTAAGTACACATTAAATACACGGTACAAATATAGTATTTTGAAGAACATTCCAACTCGTCGACAGAATAATCACCAGTACTTTTTTTTTATCATAAGCATAAGTTAACAACTTCTTGTTACCTGATCAGTAGCCTCTTGGCCCTCAGAGTGGAAGAGAATTGGACGGCATCGCTTATCTTCATTCATTAAGCTTGAATTCTGAAAGTGTGT
Organism: Populus euphratica; assembly: GCF_000495115.2. NCBI lineage: Eukaryota > Viridiplantae > Streptophyta > Magnoliopsida > Malpighiales > Salicaceae > Populus > Populus euphratica. The sequence goes on from NW_011499982.1 coordinate 331,075, forward strand.
CACAAGGGCAGCCTTGCCCTGAATTCGTGCATATGCAAGTGAAGCGACTTTTTCACTATTAAACTTCTCCCACCTTTTCCCATTAAATGCCTGCATGATGTTTTATGCATAAGAGTCTAGCCAATATATTGCCTGAATTTGTGATCAGCCAGTCCGGGTTAAAAATCTGATGTGTTTTTTTTACTCTTTAAGAATCAAAACACTCACAAACAGAATGACCAAACAACAAATTTCCGTTGAAGGAGCATAAACCAACCTTAATTTAGATTTTACCACGTAGATGACATAAAAATTCATATAATTTGATTATTTAAGACAGCAATTAAGATACCAAAACCAACCTCGTAGAAGGAAATGATGCATGCAGGAGACACCATATTGATGAAGGCATAACCCACATTGCATTTATTCTGCAACCAGAGCGGTTCATCCATC
>NW_011499982.1:331569-376022 GCF_000495115.2 Populus euphratica
TTCAGCCATCAGCACATTCAACATGAACAAGTTATGTTTATAACACCACATGAATGTTTTCCGAAATGTTATTACCTTAAAATCAATGGGAAGATAGAGAAAGTCGTAAGTACCACGGTGATTTTCATCAATAGCAGCCAGCAACATCTTTGAAGTGTATCTAGAAGGGAAACAATAGCATAAGAAATCATTGGGTGACCAACTCAGTCAAAACCAAACATCTTAGTAACTTTCAAAACACTCAGCAATCATCTTACTTATTAGGAATGTTTTTAATCATTAAAGTTGTCCTATTATCTTCCCCGCTAATGATTTTATCCAAATCAAGCTGATACTGCTTCTTGCTATCTATCTGGCTCCCACTATTCTCAACTCGCGGACTTCGAACACGTTCAGCAAATCCCTCATTGCCAATTGTCCCTGGTCCAGAATAAGAACCAGCCCCAAAAAACATAGGATTATGCCTAGGCAATGACATCATCCTGTAATTGGGTGAACCATTTTCAGTCAGGGGTGGTCCTGGAAGTCCAATGCCTGCACCGACAGCTGCATGGCCACCCATGTTCATCATATAACTTCCAGTGCTGCGATTTAAACCCATACCCCCCAATGCAACTTGGTTCATGAAGGATGTTTCTGGTGATTCTGGGAAGAAGCCAAAATGCCTATCAAGAGGAAGAACAGACGGAGCAGATCCCACATGATGGTGATGTGAACCGAGGAGAGATCCATGCCTGCTGATGTGTGGAAAACCCTGTCCTTGCCCGTGTGATGGAAACGCATTTCCAACAGATGATGTTGGCCAAGCAGAGGAGCTCGCACTCTCAGAGTAAGAAGCAGGACTTCCCCAGAGAAACTGAGGGCCAGTCAATGTGCCTATACGAGATGAACTTGATTTTGATTCCCCAAAAGTAGACATCGGAACAGGACTCGTGCTCAATTTCTGGCCAGTGAATGAACGAGAATGCTGATAGGCTGCCCCTTGCATTGATCCAGAGTTGGCAAGCATCTGGTTTGCATGGTTAACCCTTCCATGGTCCTTTCCAATTGGGGCAATCTTTGCAGGGTTAGATACATGAAGGGGGAGAATTGAAGCCAGCCCAGGCAAATTATTTCCATTTACAGGGCTGAATGTTCCAAGTCCTGGGGACTTGCTAAATCCATGCAATGGATTATGTTCAACTGGGCTGCCAAATTGTAACCAAGTACCTGTCATAGCAGTAACAATGGTTCAGCCCATAATCTAAAAGAGTTTCAAAAGTACAGGTCCTTGGAGCCGATAGAAAATGCTTAAAAATAACCGAGTTCTCATACAATCATAAAGAAACTTAAGAACTCATTTACTTGGAGGAGAGTTCCCCACTGGTGAGCCTACTTGATGACGGAAACTTCGTGCTTCATCTTGTTCCAGCTCTTGAGTTATTTGCTGCATTATACTACATATAAAAGACACTTAACATCAGGATGATCAATGAATATAACATAGATCATGCTATAAAGGAGACTCAAGAAATATACGTGGTATATACTTTGAAGACCCAATCATGTCATGTGAATAAAAAACAAAAAATATCAAAGCAAGCGGTGACAACCACTCCGCAGATATTAACCCAATACAGAAAGGTGATGCTTGTCATTTAAACCAAGGATCCTGGCATTACAGTCTCATTTTTGTCAGGATCCTGAATTTGCTTCCAAGTTGCTATAAATTTACAGAAATTCTCATGTTAATGTAGATTAGGCTTTGGATAAACAATATTCTTGTCTGTTTTACTTTCTTAAACATGTAGATCTTTGCTAATTTCATGCATGGAAGAAAAATGGAACTGACATTCAAAATGTTAATAACCAACTAATAATTCCTAACTATGTTTAATACGCCATATTTCCAGCTAACACTTCTTTCCATGAGATAAGTACTCATTAAAGGAAGTATCAATCTGCTATCACTGTTTAGATTAGCATAAATATGACTGTCGTTTTTTCAAAGGCATTGTTTCACCAACCCTTTTCCAAAAGAGGGAGGGGGGTTTCCTAGTGCACCACATAATATAGGCTTAACTAAACATAACAGAGAGGCTTTGGGAACTTTTTTGTATTGATTAAAAACTTCTCTCACATGAACAAATGTTTTTCATCCATTGCATTTGTGGAAAAATTTTGAAGACAAGCAAGAATCAATTCCACAAAGAAAGCAGAAGCACAAATTGCTATGCATCACAAATTGCTATGCATCAGCGTCATCATACTAATACTTACTTTCTACGTGCTCCACCAGGGCGGCTAGGTTCAAGCTTAATGCGTTTCCCAGCAATATCACTCTTATTTAATGCTCTGAGAGCTGCCTCCGCAGCTCTAACATCATAAAATTCAATGAATTTATGGTGCCGCTTGTGTGGGGTTTCTCTTATCTGTGTTTTCAATGAAGTGAAATAACAGCCATAAAGATAGTGAAAGACTCAGATGCTTATATACAAGGATCACTCCAAACAACAAATAATAAATAATCAAATAGAAACCCCTAACACGTACCTCTTTGACCTCTCCATATGCCCCAAATATTAGGCGAAGGTCATCATTTGATACAGATGCATCCAAATTGAAGACCACAAGAGTTCCTTGATTTATATCTTTTTCTGAAGGGTTATCCTGATATGTGGCAGGGAATAATGTTTGATAAAGATGTTGAAGTGATCAAAAGTGTCAAAATGAACAAATTTAAATAAACTTTCTATTTAAACCTTCGGAATTGAAAAATGAATGTCCAGTTTTCTCCGCCTTAAGGGCTTATTTTGCAAAGCACGCATTGCAGTCCGAGCATCTCTAATATCATAGTAAGATATCATCACAAAGCCTCTATGCTTGCAAGCAGTGTATAATGTTCTGATATCCCCATATTGCTACAAGAATTGAAAAGGTTTGAGAGTAAGCACTAGCTACTGAGAAAAAAATTCACATCTATATAATTACGCTTATGGCTACCCCCAAGCTTAATTGAGGATTATTTTAATTAAATTGATTTCATCAACAGCAATGCGAAACAACAAATTTCATATCTAATTTGCAGTTAACAAAAAGCAACACTATATACATCCTGACATCAACATATAAACAAAGACAATAAAGAGGTCAGGAATTTAATTTAAATTTAATAAGATGAATCCAAAAAAACAGTCATTAGAGATCATTATAACAGCTTATCACGTTAGCTAAATACTGATGCGAGTTGCACCAACTATCACAAATTTTATATATTGATTTAAAACCAGAGAAATAGGTTGCTTGAAAATACTAAAAAAAAATGCACATTCTCAATCAGAAATTTCAGAAGAGAAAGGAAGCAGGTAAGTAGAGTCGATGCAAAGTAATTGTTCTATCATCTAAAAGGCTTCGATAACTTTGACAGTGTTTTGGGAAAAAGTCATTTATGACAAGGAACCATATTCACGATACATGAACTAATCAAGTATGTGGTGATCCAAATATGGACAAATTTTCAGAAAGGATTTAGCATGATCAACATGGTTATTCTTTAAGCAAGCAATAAACAGTAAAACAACGGGGAACAATCATTTTTAGATGAGTGACATCTGGCATTCTAACAACTGTGAACATACCTCAAAGAGAGATCTCAATTCAGAGTCCTCCACATTACTATTGATATTCCGAACAAATAATGTTCTTGAAGGATGCTCCCCATATGGATGTTCCCCAGCCACTGTTCCCACACCATTTGGAAGAGCATAATGACCAACCCCATTTGCAGGAATCCCATCAGTCATGCTTAGCTTGGACATACCAATACGAAGGCTTTCTTGGGATTCAAAATCTAACTCCATCCCCCCTCCAGGACCAAAGAGATCAATTTCTTCCAAATCCTCCAGTTGACTAGGCAACCCACTAAGGTCGAAATCATCCATTATGCCAGCAAGAAGCTCATCATCATCAGGAAGCAAATTTCCAATTGCACTTGGTTCGATGTCTTCAAATAGATCAGTAACCTCAGTTTCTAGGTCGAGATTATTCAAGTTAGGTGGGCTATCATCAATAGATCGACCATAATTCTCTGAATCGTTAAAGTTCACTGCATGGACATAAAAAAATTTCAAAATAAAAAATATATGTTATCAGAAAAAAATCCATAGCACCTAGCAAGAAGAGCTTAGACATACGCTTTTCATGTGAAAGGACAGGCAATGAACTCGAAAACAAGCTTGCATCACTCGACGACTGAAATGCATCAATTCTAAGTGGGATGCCCCATGCACCAGTAACCACCTTCTTACTACTATTAACAGCTGGAATTTTTGATGGACCTGTAAACAGACACAGAAGTCCAATCAAGACATTATCAATTTAAAGCATACATCTACACTAACAAAAAATAGGCATGTGTGTGTATGTGTTAGGTTTCAAGATATGAGGGAGTCAAAAGAAAAGGAATGCATCAGGAGACTTACCAGGTACTGCGTCCTTTGAGTTTTGCTCCATTTTTATTCTCTTCTCACTAACACAGCAAATGGAAAAGAACAGACACTCAACCATTGAAAGGGTAGACATGAATATAAATTTATCGTGCAACGAAATAAGGTAAGATCAATTCGGTACCGATCAGCAGACTTTAATTGAGTTCAACAAGCAATTTCCTATATTTTCAGCAGACAAAATATAAAAAGAAAAAACAATCCCTAATCCAGATACATTACTCCCAATCTATCAATTAAAGAAATTCCATGTTCTAATTCTTCATAATTACACTCTCAATCACATGTTAAATCTTATAGAGGCTAAAAACAGGCGTGTGAACAAAAAATTAGCACACAAAAACACTAGCGTTAGGCACCCAGTCAACACTCTAGAAAAAAAAAAACCCCAGCAACACCAAAAATAGCAAAATTTGATTTAATTCAAATCATGCAACCAAGCAAAATAAAATATATATCAGGTCAGCAGCAGCTCATAAAGCTCACTCCACAGTTCACTCAATTTCGGGTCAACCCTGAGCTCCAAAAACCAGAAATTAGCCAAAACGAATAATAATAATAATAATAATAATAATAATTATTATTATTATTATTATAAAATCAAATTTAGCATGCCCAAAACATACAAAAACTCCAAACAGCATCATTAACTCCCTAACCAGAAAGAAAATAAAACAATCAAAGATCAAACTCTAACAGATTAAACTACGAATTACCTACGACTAGAAGAAAAAGGGAGAGAAAGAGTACCTTATTTTGAGAGGGAAGGGGAGAGAGCAGTTAAGAAGAGGGCATTGAAGACAGACTCCAGAGAAAGAAGCTAACGAATTAAGCTTTTTGTATTGACGATCAAATTACTTTTTTTCTTTTTAACTTCACTGGTACAATGGAAAAAAAATATATAAATATATATATATATAATCACGAGAGAGAGTTTCGTAGAAGTATCTTTGTATCTTTCTTTTACTCTTCTCCCACCTCTGCCTTCTCTCCCGCCGGGAAATTAGAATGAAAAAATAAGCAAATATAATAATTATTAAGAGAGAGATTTTTTTAGAGAGAGAAACAGAGAGGAAAATGATTGGAGGCAACCAAGAAAGGAAGGAAGGAAGTAGTGGTGAGTGCGAGTACAACTTCTTCCGGGAAATAATAATAATAATAATAATTATTATTATTATTATTATTATTATTATTATTATTGAAGAAGACGATAACAGATTAAATATGTTTATTTTTTTGTTAGTTATTAGAAATAGGCAAAAACACAATTCCGCTGCATTTGAATTTCATTTGGCGTCCGTTGACACAAAGCCATTACTCATCCAATGTACTCCCTTTTTTAAGATAATTAAAAAAATCCAAGGGTAAAAGATATAGGTTCCTTTTAGACTGTTTTCTTAAAGTAAATTGACATCTGAGATTATTTGAATTACGAGTTTGCCATGGAGAGGGGCAGTCTTGAGTGTCTTGTCAAAGATGTGGGGTGATTTGATTGGCCTAAATACAAAGAAGTGGTTGATTGAGGGAGTGGTGTAGGATTGGGTGTACTTGATTGTTACACGTTTTGTGCTTTCACTTTGAAGTAGTGGGGTTAGTGACGTGATGTTTGCGTCAGCAAAAGTGGATGGATTCATCTCCTCCTTGTTAGATACCTTCGGGGAATAAATGAGACCAATTATATAATGCCACGTTTGTTATGATTTATTTCGGGTCCCATGCCACGTGGATCCCACAAACGAGTTTTGCTTTTTCGACCCACTCGCGGAAAAATGAGAAGCAGAGAACCTATCTCAGCCGTTCAATTGGAATCAAAAATCTTTCATGGCAGTACGGGTCGATGGGAAAAAAAAGGGATTAACATTGTGCTATGTATAGTCTACGCCTTTTTCACACGCTTATTGTAATTGTGTTGGTTGATGTTTTCTAAAATAATTTTTATTTATAAATATATTAAAATATTTAAAAAAAAGATATTATTTTTTATATTAATATATTAAAATAATTTAAAAATATAAAATTTAATTTAATTTAATTTAAAAAACACTTTTACAAACAGGTATCTTTCTAACATTATTTAACTCGTTTTTATAGTATTTTTTTAATTATATTTTATTTGAAAAAATATTAACTCTCAACTTGTTTTTAAAATATTTTTTAAATGATGTTTTGTTTGAAAAATACTGAATTAGTATTTTTTAAAAAAATTCACGTTATCAAACAAATAAAAATCTGAATATCTTTGTGAGTGCAACAGTTTGTTTTAGGAGGTGATTTTAAATAACATGTTTGTCTTAAAAAATTATTAATTTAACGTTTTTATCAAAAAAATTATGGCGTTTTTGGTGAATAAGAAGAAAAATCTGAAAAATAATATTATTTTAATTTATTAGAAAAATAAACATGTAGATCGCAATGCAAAACATTTACTAATTAACAAGATGCGGCTGCACTGGAAATCCTAACAGGCTAATTGAAGCCAGCCTAGCCAGGAAATCAGCTGCGTGGATTGCACAGCAAAACATAGAACCAGCAGGGAATGCTCGGAATCAAAGATCCAATGAACATACTGAGCGCGTATCGAGCATCAAGACTATGGATTCGAATATCCACTCGACTCTTTCATCGAGAACACGATCCGAAATCTTTATTGAAACAATTCGAACAACTGTTTCAAACAACCCTGGATTGCTGGGCTTGTTGGGTATCTTCCTCGGAATAAAACTCCACCAAACAAATCCACTTCCCCTTGGGCTTTGATTCTTAAAAGCCCATCTACAGCCATTCTTTTGCTTTCCTTAGGTTTTTTTTTTTTTTAATCATGTAAATAATTGGTGGTCGGATAATTGGTTTATATAGTTACTATACCTTGAGCCTTTCCGAAAACATTTTTTTATAAAAAAAAATTTCTTCTTTTTCTTTTCATATGAATTGTTTTGGCCTAATATTTCTTTAATTCTTTCATTTAGTTTAAGATGATATTTTAAAATGTCAACTTCTTTCATTTAGTTTAAGATGATATTTTAAAATGTCAGCATTATGTATGTTATTTTTCCCTGTATTTTAAAAAAAAAAATATTTTTTTTTAAATTTAACGTTTAATTTGAAGATAAAATATTGATAAGTTATGAACATAAAATACTTGAAAGAGAATGTATTGACATGAAAAAAAAAAGTATAAATCAACATGACAAATTCTATTCTATGGTCAAGAAAAAAATAAAACTTTATCAAATTTAAATATTTTCACTCACTAAACATTACTACACTCAAACACGTATTACAGCACAATAAGTTCTAGACATGAACAATATTTAATAAAAAATAAAGGAGAAGTTGATTTTATTATACCCTACCTTACAAAACATTATTAATTATAATATTGTTTTATTTTTTTAGTTTTTTAATCTATGTTTTTTATATAAATTTAATTTTATTCTTCAATATTAAATTTATTGATGATTAAATTTTATAATTTTTTCAATTTAGTTTTTATGTGGACACTTCAACCTTGCAATTCAGACCAAAGGAGTGACGAGTTGATTCGATCAACTTAAGTTTTTTTTTAATTAATTTTTTTTCTTGATCTTACATTTCAATGTTTAATTAATTAAAAATTAAGTTTAGTGGCTTGTTTTGCTTTGTTTTCTATGAGATCGGTTTCATGAATGTGGTATGGGGTTTATAACTTTTTTCAATTCATTTTTTATTGAGTTATTTTAGTCTTATGATTTGGATTGCGAATTTGACGGATTAACTCGAGTTTTTTTTTATTTTTCTAATTATTATTTTTAATTATATCATTTGATATTAGATTGATTAAGAATTGTGTTTTATGTTTTGTTTCAGCTTATATTCTACAAGGTTATCCTTGTCTCATAGCCTAGAACACAAATTCAATGGACTTATCTTACTGACTCGAGTCATTTTTTATATCTTTTTTTATTGATTTTTTAATTTTATGTTCGTCTCACAACATTTGGTTTGTTAAGGACTAGGCTTCATAATTTTTTTAAAAATAATTTTTACGAGGTTATCTTAATTGCATGACTTGATTGATTTTTTTCTTTCAATTTTATAATTCAATATCAGGTTTTGTAAAAAATAAAGCTTTGTGATTTATTTTTGCTAATTAGTTTGATTGGAGTTTTGTTTTTGTTATATTTTAAATTATTTCTTAAAATTTTAATTTTCAACACTAAATTGATTGAAAATTGGGCTTAGTGATTTGTTTCAATTTTATTTGTACTGAACTATCTCGATTTCATAACCTAGATTGTCAGTTTGGCAGGTTAACCAGGTTAACTCAAGTTATTTTTTTTAATTCAATATCGAATTTATTGAAAATTAGACTTCATAATTTGTTTTATATTGGTTATTATGGTCTCATAAATTGACATGCTGATTTGTAAGTTAACTCGAGTAGATTCAAATCAATTCAGTATATTGTCGTTTAAGTATTTATAAAATAAATTCATTTTAAATATTTATTTTGAATTAATATATTTTTACATGTCATCTAGATTATCTTTAGACCTATCAAGATGATCAAATTAATTCCTCTATATGATTTAAATTTTTTATATAAAAAAATATTAACAATACCTAAACTTTTTAATATTAAAAAAGTAATTTAATCCGAGCCAATATTTCAGTGAGCTATATCAAAAATTGGGTCTCAAAATGTATTTGCTGGGGTTGGATTATAATATAGGAAACAAGATCACGGGCTTGGATAACGAGCCTACAAAGCTGCTGATCCAGAAATAGTAGAATGTTAGTAATTTTAGCGGGTCCAAACAAAATAAATGTGAGCTAAATTCGAAAGTCCAAGGCCCATAACTTATTTAAACACTTGGGCTAAGAAGCCTACAAATAGCATATGAACCTTCCACCCATATTTGGAGATTTGCACCTTACATACGTAACTACATTTGTAAGTCATTTTGATTTATTAACTTTCTTTCCATTAAAAGTTTGAAGTAGTTAAAAACAATTTAATATCAACTCAAGGCCGATCCACGCATCATTAGAGATTTGCAGAAAAAAGGCATTGTTTTTCCGCAATCTAAACTCTATTAGCTTTTTAAGTCATGCTTAACAATGTGTTGGATATTTTTTTCAACAAAAATATTAAATATATAGAATGTTTTGATTTTTTTCATAATAAAACCACATTTGTAAATCAGAAAGCCTATTAATATATCTAACTAGATAAATTAAGAATTATTTATATCAATAAAAAAATTATTAACAATAACTAAAGATAAAAATAAAAAAATCAAGAAATAGATGTAAATTGAGATAAAAATCTCACAACATGGATCATATATTTGATTGTGTTAAATAAATTTGTTTGTTGAAATTATTTTTTTATTTAATTAAATAATAATAAAAATGGACACATACATGAAATTGATTAAATAAAATAAAAGGAAAAAAAATATCATACAAGGCAACACGTATTAAAACAAATATATTTTTTCAAAAATCTTGTATATATAAAATATAAAAAATTAATTTATATATGAATCAAAACAATATCTTAAAAAATTTAATACATACATAATATTAAAAAAACTTTATACTGAAAGGCTAAATAAGAAAAATAAAAAATCATAAAAGAGGGATATTAATTGAAACATAAATTCAAATATCATTTTTAAAAAATCTATCAATTAAAATAAATAAAAATATATAATATAAAAAAGGCAATGAGAGTATAGGTGATGCAAATGCATCTGAAAAAAATAAAAATAAAAAAACAACTTGAGCTATGAGCCCAGCCGGATTTAATAAGTTTGTTCTATTTTAACTAAACGATAAAAAAACAGTCAACAAAAGTAAGCAGATAAACTTTTTATAAAAATAAATATCATGATAACTTCAAAAAAAAAACCTTGAAAATACAAAATTGGATTTTAAAAAAAAATCCAACTCAATCTAAGTATGCTCGATAGACATGTAGCCTATAAGAGGCAAGCCAACCGAGTTAACTTGTAAAATTTATTGTCTAAGTTATTAGACTATATAACTCAATATAAAAGAAAGCGAAAAAAAACACAAAGCCATTTTAAATAAAAAATAATAATGTTAAACGATGAAACTAGAAAAAAATGAGAAAACAATACCTCAACCCGCATTAATATTTTAAACCCATAACCCAAATCATTAGATTAAAAGCACCATAAATAAATAAATAAACAATGAAGCTTAGTCTCTGACAATTCTAAATGATGAAATCGTGAATAAAAACCAATTACACAAAAGACCATAAAATGAAATTAATGTAATTAAAATAATAAGAGTGAAAATTAACATAAAAAGGTAAATGAAAGGGTAACAAAAAAATCTCTACTGGAGAGTTAAATTAAAAAAAAATATTAAAAAAATATAAAAAATAAAAAGAATGAGGATTGATTTCAAAAAATAATATATTATAAACTTTGATTGAATAATGAAATTGAAAACTAACAAAACTTTAACAAAATAACAAAAAAAAATAAAAACAAAAGGCATAAGAACCAAGCTGAAAATGTAATATATGGTAAATTGTAATTGAAAGACTACATTGAAAATTAAAAAAAAAAATTTATAAAAAAGGTAAGAAAAAAATAAAAAAAATAAAAAAAAATAAAACACAAAAGACAAAGATGACTGATGTGTATTTTTTTAGAGAGAAGAGATTAAAATAAGGAAAAAATTAAATGTCAACAACAAACACCTTAGCCTTCATCAACACGTGTCGTATTGAGATAAAAAAAATATAATAATATTTAAAACTACACAATAAAATATATTATATAATGATCGAACACCATCATACATGTTGTTTGAAGGACTTGACTTGATAACAATGTTTTCTTTTTATTGTAATATTTCATATTAATAAAGGACATAATTATCCCTAGCCCGCCATAAAAGAAAAACATACATACATACATACATACATACATATATATATATATATATATATATAAAGACTATAAGATCGTAATTCGCTTTTAAGTAAGCTTTTAATTTATTTGATATGGAGAGCAATCAAAACTTTTTTTTAGCCTAAAAATTTATTTTAGCAATTCTAGTGTTTAAAAATAACAAATGACTTTTGTGCCCGCAATGATTTCTTGAAAGACATGCATGTACTTGTAAAATACCACCCATTTATATCCTTCACTTTTATGACGAGAGGGGCAAAATGGAAAAAAAAAAAACATGGATTGTGTACATCTAAAGTGTTTTTTCCATATCTTTTAGTGTTTCTTTTGATTAATCAGCTCCCATAAAGCACTTAATTCTTTTATTTATTTTTGAACAAACACAGCGGATGCAGATTAGCTTGTTAATTCAAGAAAATTGAAAGAAAACTTATAAAAATAAAAAAAGAGAGAGGAAGAAACAACGAGAGACACGAAGAGGCCGAGAAAAGGCTCGTCACAAGTTAAAATGCTACCACGTGGGTTAACCAAGGACCACCCCTCGAATTTGGAACTGGGTTTTTGGACTGGTTCAAGCCAGAACGAATTTTATAACTACGCTTTTGTTTGGACCGACGACAATACTAAGGATAGTTCTGGATTCGCCCCCTTAAAACATGTCTGAATAAGCTTCTCCCACCCTTTCCTTTCCCGTGTCTTTCCCGATGAAGGTTGATAAAAATATATTTTTAATTTAATATAAAAAATACAATACAAACTTAAATTATAAAAACAAATTCTAAAATCATAAAATTATAATTTTTTTAATATATAATTCAAGTAACTTAAAATAAATAATTCAAATAAATATAAATATATAATTTAAATAATTTAAAAATACAATACAATTATTTATTTACATAAAATTTCATTAAGTTTAAGTTTTAAAATTAAATCTTATGCAGATTTAAGTTTTACTTGATGATTTAAAAATAGAAAAGATTACATTGCTTTGTTTTTACACTCTATTCTCTCACAATTCACATTCCACAGATTTAAGTTTCTTCCCGTTCTCAAACTTCATCCAGGATTTAACTTTTATTGGATCTCCACCTTTTCCTAAGAAAGTCACCGGCAAGTTTCCAAATAGCCTAAAATCCCGGCCATGCGCGACATCTGCAAAACCACCTCCAGTAACGAAGTCCAGTAGTTATATCCACTCCAGGGTTGTTCTTTACACACACTCATCACCTGGACCTTTCCTAGATAATATTCACAAACTAATCTGTAAAAAAATCATCAAACACCAGATTAGAACTGCAATTCATTACCCAGCTTCCACATCCTTTCTTAAATCGCTCTCCATCATCCAAACAGAATCAAAACAACTACTTATAGAGAGGGTGTGTGTGTTCTTAGCGAGCTTGAGCTCTCAACGCTCCCATCCATGCCCTTCACGTATGTACTTTCAAAATTATCCCACCTTCTAGCCATTTTCACCGGCTTCCATGGTGGTAATCTAGAATCCACATCCTTTATCACGTTGCTCCAATTAATTCATGGCTGCAATAAACAACTACTCCAAATCCATCATGAGCAAATCCACAAGCACTCCTACTTCTTCAACGTTCTCTGTGTTACTGTGTATGTGGAGATGAAACCACTTTTATTTCGTATTTTTCACTCATGTTTAGATTTTTAAGGAAAGGTTTTGTTAACAACCATCTTAGTTAAAAAATTTAAATTATTAAATAAAATTTTAAAATATATATTTTTTAAGTGATAGATTTTTAGGCTCTAAATTTATATTATTTTATATTTATTTTTTATTAAATAAATAAAAATAGTAAAATTTAAATTTAAAATCATTTGAACTGTATTAAAAAAATATTTTAATTTAAAAATTTAATAAAATTTAAGTTATTAAATAAAATTTATTTTATTTTTTATTTTGTTTGCATTGCTGATAATTGTTAACCTTGGGAAAGCTGCGGAAAACGCGTTTTTAAATTAATGGTTTTTATATAATTTTTTATTATTAATATTAAAAATAAATTAATAATAATAATAATAATAATAATAAATATTATTTAAATACTACGATTCTCAAGCACCTTGAAAAAAGGGGCATGGAAGCGAGAAACTGATGGGGAGAGAAAGAGACTAGTAAATATTATTTTAATAAGAATGAATTTTTCTGTTCATTATTTATATGTTATTATCCACACTTAACAAAGAAAGCACTTTAGATTTCTCAGAGGAAAAGACAACCAGGGGTCCAGGGCCCTACAAAGATTTCAGGGGCGAAATGGTCAGTTAGAAAATAATGAAAAACAAGGAGTGTGGTTCAACGACTGGGGACGGGGGAGTCCAAAATATCACCTTCCGGAACGATGCTCCTGTGGCTCGTGATGACAGATAGCGAGACCTTCTTTGTCTTGTAGGTAACCAACGGAGACGGGATATTCAATACAGTGGGCCCCGCATCATACAATACAAGAGAAAGTCAGCTTTTACTCCCTCACAAAAACACTTTAATTTGGTATGTAAACTTTTAATTTACACAATTTAAAGGGTATTTAAAAGGACGGTGGTAATTAATTTTTAAAATATTTTTTATTTATAAATACATTAAAATATTTTTAATATCAACACATTAAAATAATAAAAAAATAATAAAAAAATTAATTTTAAAAAATAAAACAATAAATTTTTTTTTTAAAATACTTTTAAAATATAAAAGTAAATAAGCTCTTAGTTTTTGAATCCAAGTTAGACTTGAATTGCATATTCTTTTAGGACAGATGATTGAATTAAAAAATAAAAGATTTGGTGAAAATAACAAGTAGAATAGGGGATGTGTTTGAAGTTTATTGTGGAAGTCCATTTTCATCTTTAAATTTTTTCAGGTATTGGGTTATCAATTCCTATAATTTTTAAATTTTTTTATTTTGATATTAAATTTCATTTTAGTTAATTTCCAGACATTTTTTTATTGGATAAGAAAAGGAAAGAGTTTTCTATCATTTTTTTATTGGACAACAGAGAGAGTCATTGAATTTTAATATAGAAAAAGAAAGTTATTGTTTGTAACTATTTTGACCACCAAGACAGTTATTATTTGTGTCAAATAGTTTTATGTAACGAGGGAGTTATGATTAAATGTTTTTCTACTTTAAAAACATGAGAGAAAAAAACATATATAGACTTGGAAAGATTTTTGGGTTTTGAGTTGATTTTAGGTTTCAGACCCTTTTATGTATTTTTAGGAGCCATTGATTGGATTAACACGATTTCTAACTTGTTTTTAGGTCAAAATTTGATATTTTAATTAATAAAATCTATTTTTTCCGCCACACTAATGGTTAAATTTTGGATCTAGTAAACAACACATCATCTGAAAACAAAAATGTTTAGGGTGGACGATGCATTATACTTTAAAAAAATCTACAAGCTTGATTACGAGTTGTAACTTGATAAGCGAGGCATTTGACCTAGTTTACTATAGCCAATAATGCTTGATCTTATTTTTTTTTTAAAAAAAATGAGATGTTTTTTTTAATTAACATCTTATTTTATATGAATTTTTTTTTTCTGATATATGATTTAATTAATACCACTTCTCAATTACTTTTTTCGCTTATTTAGCTTTTTTGAAACAACAATTATTTTTTTATAATAGTTGATATGTTTAATTTTTAAAGAAATTGATATGATTTATCTATAAGTTTTTCCTTAAAAGTTTTTATATAGATTGAATTTTTTTATTTTTTTAAAATACTTTTATAAGATTTTTAGAATGTGCAACCTTGCATAGTATATTTTTCTTTTATTTTATGCATGCAATTTAAAAGGTTAATAGGAATTAAAATATCTTTAATTTTTTAATTAATTTATTTAATATTGTTTTTTAATATTTTTTTTTGTTGTCTCATATTTTTATCATATTATTAAATTAATCAATATTAAACTTGGTTATTAAATTTATCTTACTTCTTTAAAAATATAAGCATCTTCGAAACCTTTTTCTCTCTAATTTTAAAAATTAATATTATATTTTTATGAATAGTGTATAAATAAAATTATTGAAATGTTTTATAAATACCATGCACATATATTTTTTATAATATTAGAAAGCATTTATTTTTTTGCATATTGAGTCACTGTGTTTGTTTTTCTTCTTTATTCATTTTCAACATCTTATTTTCTAATTATTTTATTAAATTAATCAATTTTATTAACCCTATCCAACTCAAGGAGCAGAATCTTAGATGGTTTTTTAAAATGTTTAAAGAGGGGCTTAGTGTTAATTAAAATGTAAGCTGGCTTAAAAAATAACTCTATCATCGACCAGAAATAAAAACGTAACATGGCCGGGGCAAATGTGTAATTGCCAAGATTAACGCGCGGACAGATGATTTTCGATTTCTGGTGGAATAAATGAGATGTAGAGTAGTGAACTGGCAAGAATGCGTGGCGTAGTTTGGCTTTGTCTGGCATGACTTGGATAGATATGTGTTTGTCTTTACTTGAGCTAACTTGCCCTGCATGGAGTTGTCATGTCTTTTCATGGATTTAATTACAATCTTTTGGTTGATATGACTTGACGAGCCTTGAAAAAATTATTATTTTAATTCCAAGTGATATTATAATAACAATTAATTTTTAAAATATTCAAAATATATTCTTCTTAAAATACATTGAAATACTATTTTTTTAATTTTAATTTAACATTAATATATTAAAAAAATTTAAAACACAAAAAATAAAATAAAATAAAATAAAATTTATTTTTTAATAAAACAATTTTAAAATACAAAAATAAACTGAGACTAACTAGACTGTGAGATCAGTGGGAACTACGAGGAACTTTAAAACAATGTTAATGTTGGGCTTTCCAAAAAGAAGTTACGAACTTAGAAAATCCTTTATTAAATATATTTAAGTTTACAAAGTTACAGAATTGATGCAGCCTCGAGAATCATGGCGTTGAATGTCAAGAATTATAGTTTACTCGGATAATTGGCATACGACAAGGTCTGATTAAATTTTTTTGAACATTATTTTTTTTTCCAAGCATTGTTAATGTTTTTTCCAGAAAGAAAAACACTGTGTGAGAGGTTAAACAATTATCATGTTAAGATTATTTTTAGATTAAAATCTAAAAATATAATTTTTAGATTTTTTTTAAATAATAATTCTGAAAATAAATATGCAATATGAGTGTTTTTAAGATTTTACATGTCCCATATAGAACAACTAGGATCTTTAAATTAGGTGGCTTATCTTTACTACAAAAAAGTATCCTTGAAAAATAAAATGGTGATTTGTAATCGAGTAGATTTCTTGAGACATGTGATGACATGAAAGGTTTTTCATTTTCCAAGCGGAATAAAAAAATTATTTTTTTATAACTTTAGTTGTTGTTATTTGTGAATTTTCTTTTACTTTTATTTTTTATGATTTATGAGAATCTACTCCCGCAACAAGACCTTATATTATCTTTGCTTTAATTCAAAGAAGAAATATTCATTGTAGGCATTTCCTTTATTAGAACCTTTTTACTTACCTTCCTCTTTAATAGAACAAAGAGATCTCAAAAACATCAAATCTTTTTTTAAAAAGAGAGGTGCTCCTATCCCCTATGAGGAATTTA
Source organism: Populus euphratica (assembly GCF_000495115.2). NCBI lineage: Eukaryota > Viridiplantae > Streptophyta > Magnoliopsida > Malpighiales > Salicaceae > Populus > Populus euphratica. Next base: position 348,624 of record NW_011499982.1, read on the forward strand.
TATTTCAACTAAAGCTTAAAAGAAGCAATAGAGGATAAAAATCCATCAAAATAGGCTTTAAGAAAAGAGGGGATGCTATATTGACACCCTCATCTGGTAGGGAGAATAGAAAACCTTCTCACATGAGTCTTTCTCCTACCCTTATCGGAGATACCCATAAGGGAAGGTCTCATAGAAGTCCTTTTCCTGTCCTTGTTAGAGACACTTAGGAGAGATGAAGGCTACCTCAAAATCTTAATGACAACATCCTTTACAATGTATTTATTAAGGATATGAAATTTATGGCTCGCTACTAACCTATAAAGTACATGACTTAAATGCCTGACCCAACTGAGATTATCAACCAATAAACCTTGGGCTACACCTAGGGTTATTTTCAAATTATCACCCCCATATATATGTATACAATGAGGTATTCCTTTCCTCTTTAAGGTTTATGAAGGAGGTGTTCAGTTACTACTGGTTAGGTTCAGGTCAGTTGTATCCCAGTAGATAGACAATTTTATCCTTAATTGAAAATCTTTATAGGATCATTGGGCTCTAATCTATGGTTATTGTTTTTAGAAGCTACTATCAATTGGTTATTGATATCTATGGTAGCAATGATATATAGTGATTCTTCACTTTTGCCAGTAGAAACAATAATGTAATGAAGAATATGTTTGCTAGAAAAATAATGTATGTCGATAAGTAAAGGGGGAGATGTCTGATTATAAAATTCATCAGGACATTTAATCCTATAGAAGGATATCAACCAATCTTAGGTTATTCCCACTATTAGAGGGTCTTTTTTATGAAGTAAACAACAAGCTTTATCCAAGCTCAGACAAGGAGAAAAATTGTGATGTCCTGGCCTCAATTTCAACTAAATATAAAGTTATTAGGTTGGTTAAAGGATACTACTAGGACATCTTAAGAAGTATGTTTCTTCCTTATTTTGCTTTTGATCTTCTTTTTTTTCACCTTGCTTTTGACCTTTGTTTTGTTTTTGTCCTTGCATAACTGATAACTAAAGAAAAAAGAAAAGGAGAAACTTCAACAAGGCCTACTAAAAAGAGTTTACCCCTAGGGGTTTTGTCTCTTGTAGCTGATGGAAGCAGAAGTGAAAAAATAACAAGGGAATCCTTCATCATTATTGGTGAATTCCCCATTCCTAAGGGTTATGTCTCTAGGAGGAAAATGATAGGGGCCATAACCCTTGTTGAAGTTAAAGGTAATGATCTTCTCCTAGACAGGAGGAAGTAAACTTAACTCCCTCTACTATGATTGCGGGTGTTGCCTTTGATTTTAAGAGGATGAGAGTCTCTATCCTAGTTAAAACTCATGTTTTAACCCCATTATAAAGGCTTGTTCTGCTGGATGAGGAAGTAGTAGTTAAGACTTTTACTAGGACTGGCATTGAGGAGTTCAAGGATGTTTTTGCTGATTTGACTTTTTGTCGTACTCTTTTCAATTTTTCAATCCTAATAGATAAGGAAAGATAGCTTATACAAGCTATTATTGATGTGATATGGAGCCTTGGAGAGACTAGCCTCAAGTTGGTAAGAACACTAAAGAGGATCCTTACAGTCCTATAATACATCTTTGCGATGTTTGATAAAAGCTTCCATTGCCATTTAGCTTTGCCTGGCCAAATGAATTTTAATGTAAGGAATTCTATAGTTTCTTTTCTAGTTTGGTTTCATGATTACCACTTTTAATATTTATCCTTGGTAGACCTTTAGGATGTGCATCCACTCTTGAAGATGTTAGGTGCTCGAAAGGGGTCATGTGAGGGAGGTCGTGGGCACGAACAAGAACAATCAAGCTGCCTTAAAAAATATTGCTGTAGAAGCTAAGTTACAGAGCCTTAAGGTGGTTTATTCCACATTGAAGGACCAAATGTAAGGCTTTACCTCTTAAGCTGAGCTTTAGTGAAAAATCACTATATACTTTCTATAACCAACTGTCCCCTAAAACAAGAGCTTATTGAAGCAATGACTTCCCAAACTAGTCTGCAGGTTGAGCTTGATGCTGCAACGGAATAAACCCAATGTTTTCATGCTAAGTTGGAATCTTTAAGGGAACCTTATAAGGAGTTTTAAAGATTTTATAGATGGTTGACAACTTTGACCGAGATAGTGGAAGGTAAAATATTTCTTGTCATATCTAACCTATGTTTCTTTTATCTCTTAATGGGAATGCAGGTGGATTTTAATGTAGCCTTCCATCCCATCTCGGTTCCTGACTTTGCAGACATGTTTCTAGTCAGGGCTGCTGCTACTCGGCGTGGAAAGTACTTAGCCAAAGGGCCTATACTAGATTATTAAGCCCTTTTTTATATATACATATGTACATATCTTTTTTTATGCCTCAATATTGTAGGGTTGACTGTTGTAACATATTTTATTTAATAGAAGCTTTCTTTTATAGAGTTCAATTATCTCAATGTTAGTTCACATGGATAAAGATCTTTTATGTAAAGATTTTATTAGGGTCCAACGCCTATTTTTAGTTCAACATTTCTAAGCTTATTTGGGAGTGTGGTTGCAATTGCTTTTCAAAGTGTTTTCGTGTCGAAATACATCAAAATATATTTTTTTTTAAATTATTTTTGAGATCAACGTATCGAAACGATTTAAAACATACAAAAAATTACTTTTTAGCAAAAAAAATTGAATTTTTTTGGAACGCGGTTTGCACTGCATCCCAAAACGTTATATAGGTCTAGCGCTCATACTTGTTTAAATATTTTTGGGTCCAACTTAGTGATTAAGCAAAGATCAGCCCATTGATGAAGGATATCATGGTCCCTTTTATAGCTCGTTCGCTCATCCTTTTTTCAAGATAAATGGTTCAAGTGTAAACAAAATGTCTCCTACTTATCAGAGTAAAACATCTTCAACTTATGATCAAATTATAAAGTCTAAGATTTTTTATAGTTAAAAAGAGCATGAGCTTAGCTCTTGGGTGAACCCGAAGATAATGGGTATGACAACTCCTTAAATCAATAAATGCATGGGCTCGACGTGTGGCTGAACTGAAAGATGATGAGTCTGACAACTCCTCAGATTCATATATGTATGAGCTTGGAGATGGAGGGTTTGTCAACTTACCAAACCTATATATACCTGGGCTTAAGAATTGGCTTAGATTGAGGGTGCTAAATCAGTATCCTATCTTTGATTGCTTTTTTGGAGAAAAAGATCCATGTAAAATAAAAACAATGTTGATCCATCAATTCGGTATAAAAGTTATTGAGAACCATATATGGTACAATATCAACAACAATCATGATCATACGGGCAAGGTTTCTTTATAAAATAGAGATAATAGGGAGTTAAGATCTAGTTAAGATCTCAAAGCCGTGAATATATGATATACGTGGTATAGATAGATAATATGATAATTTTTGGTGTTACATTAAATATTGTTTTATAAAATATTTTTAGTTTGAAAATGTATTCAAATAATTATTTGTTTAATTTTAATTTTTCTAATATCAACAAATTAAAATGATAAAAAAATAATTTAAAATAAATAAATAAATAAAAAACTTCGCTTAACCTAACAAACAAACAGTGACCGAGAGTAACTAAGCCCGCGGTGTCAAGAGTTGGATCCCCCCCTTTCCTCAACTCAATCTCGATCTTTAGAGCAGGCCGGAGATTGATAAAGGTTTCCTTTTTTCTAGCTAGTTTCCAGCTTTATCCCACTCTCTTTTTGAACAAAAGAGGTAAATGATTGAATAATCGCCGAGCTCCCCCCCCCCCCGTTTTTTTTAAAAATGGTAGTAAATGATTGCATGATTCTGATAGGGATCTTCTTTTTGATGGGTAAGTTTTAGGCGTCTTTCGCGTGCATATCAGGAGCCAACTAAATCTTTCTTTAATCATTGTATGGTCCTGCTAGCACACTCACAACATGGCTATTGATAAAGGAAAATATATTCTACACTAATTATTTTACCCGTGTTTGATTATGGATAGAAATAAGTTGTTTTAGCAATATATATATATATAAACTTTTTAAATGTATTTTTTAAAATTCCTAATTATAAATCAAATTATTTTTGCTTGTATTTAATTAAATATATCCAGAATCATCTATATCAATAAATACAAAAAACAAAGTATTAAAATATTTATTTAACTCGTTTTGCTGCAAGTCGATTGATTTTGTTTTTTAAAGCAAAAAAAATATGTATATGTTTTTTTGACATCGAATAAAAAATATAATCGTGAATCGAAAGGAAGATATTCATACATAATAAAATATAATAAAAATTATATGTGTTAATAAAAATATGTAAAATCTCAATTTAATTTTTAACATAATAAAAAAATAAAACAATGTTGCAATTGCTATAGTAAAATACCATTTACTTAATCTTTGTATAATAATTTTTTAAAAACATAAGTTTAAACAAAAAAATTATAAAATAAATTACAAAAAAATAAAAATAGGAACAAAAAGAATGGTATAGATAGTTCAAGTATAGAGTGATAAATATTCAAAGCATAAAAAATAAAAAAATAACAATTTTTTCACAAAAAAGTGTAAAGAAAAACAAGGAAAAAACTATTAAAAAATGAAAATGAGAAAATGTTTTTGATAAAGAGAACAAGAATAAAATAATAAGAAAAATATATAAGAAAAACTTGTTTTTTTTTTAAGAAAACCTGGACATTATAATTTTATCACTGCTGTGGTACTGTTACAGTGAAAAAAAATGGCAAATTTTATAATTATACATGAAAACACCATTTTCCAGTATATTTATAGAGGAAACAATGAGTCGAAACAGCTTAAATAAATTAGCTAGAACCTTTTTTTTTTTTTTATCTTTTTACGTTATATTGCTTGGTCAGTGTGTGGAGGCACTGTTTGCTTAAATCTGTATCGTGTTTTTCTATGTATTAAGGGATTCGTCTCCCTTTGTTTTATACTATGTTTGTTTGCGCGGTGGATTTCATGTTTATGTTGAGTATATATATTCTATGTAAACTAAAGAAACTAGATTTGATCAATTGAGAAATCAGAGCAACCATTTACATAGTATTTTCCAAACTCTTCCATAATCACAACACAAACTTGCAGAAGAAGTAATATAAAAAAGTATTGTAATTTATGTGGTTGTTTGTAAAATTTAATGTTAATGAAATGCATATTAATGCAATTAAAAATAAAAAAATAATTACATGTTTTTTTTGGTAATATATTATCTGGATTAATTTAACCATAATTTTATCCAAATATCTTATATATATTTTTCATTGCTTGTAAATCTCAATCATAATTTTTACTAAACAAGTATCTAAATCCAACTGACTACAACTAATCATATTTTTTTAAAATATAATTATAAAAACTATTATAATACCAAATATATAAAACTTTTATAAAATTTAAGTTTTAAGTACTGGTGAGGGCTTTGACCTCAAGCTTTGTATCAACCCTTATAATTTTAATTTTTAATTAATATGAATATCTGAAATAGTTTATATATATTTTAATTAATTTTATAAAATTTAAAATTAATAATTATATAAACTTTCGATGCTTTCATTGCATAAGAATCTACCTATTTCCAGATTCTACTGTATGTGTGTGTGTGTGTGTGTCTATATATATATATATATATATAAAAGTGATTTGATATACATAGTTGAAACTGGAATGAAGTAATTTAAGACATGTTTTTTTTTTTTTTTAGATTAACATGGGTGTCCGAGCCAGCTTATGCGTACCGCGACTAATCCCACGGGCCCTGAAGTTAACGACCATGTAAGCCTCAAGTGACCATTATATGAGCAACCAAGGATTCGAACCTGAGACCACGGAAAGAGCAAACCCCTAAATCCCAAGTCCTTACCACTTGACCACCACCTAGATAGTAATCCCAAGTTCTTACCACTTGGCCACCAACTGGATGGTTAATTTAAGACATGTTTTGATTATTATAAATGATGCTACATTTTAAGCTTTGTTCGGGACTGAAATGTTGTGGACATTTCAAGTTTTTGTTTTTTTTTGGCTCAAAACAATGTGTACGCTACCATTAAATATTTGTTAATAAAAATTGCGTGGGGAGTCCCCTAAAGCTCCCATGCACAAATTACTAACCGGAGAAGCTCGAAAACTTTTTTTTTATTGTATCAAATATAATATCTATAAAACATTTGGAATTTTATTTTTTTTAATACAAATTAGCTTTCAACAACTCATGTTAAACCAATAAATTTTTGCTATTCATAGCTATAAAAACAGTTACACCTGGATCAGGTACTAGGCAGAGTTGCAGAAACTATATTTAAACAAGATCATGTCCTGCTTTAATTTTAAAACAAACTAATTGACGTTTCAAAACAAAGCACACCTTAAGTAAGTATATCGTTTTGAACCAATTAAGATTAATTAAATAAAAAAAACTAAAAAAAATTTGGGTTTCACTTCATCAAAAGAACACTATAGATTCTAATAACAACACAATTTTTTTTTGTCATTCAAGTATTTTTTTTATTTTATCTTTTCAAATTATGTTGATTTTGGAACAAACTTATGGTTTGCTTCAATTGACTTTATGTGAGGTTCTTGTGATGTCGAGAAAAAAATTTAATGCTCAATTGATATTTAATTTGGTAAAATAAAATCTGATTGTATTGATTTAAACAATTCAAATTTAGAGTTTGAACTAAAATAAATGTTTAGTGAATGAATTGAAAAAAAACAAAAAAAAAATATATATTTGGCGCATGGGAGAAGAACCACTGCACTTGGACAATGCATGCGATTACCATCGACCTCTAAAGATTGCTTTCCTTGGTACTGTTTGATTCGCCTCGACATAATCTTTCTTTTTAGCATCACATGAAAACAACAGCGCTTTAATTTGGCTGATGGTCCAATCTTGTTTTTTTTCTCTTGTTTCTCTCATCGGTTTTCGGATCTGGTTCTCTAAAATAGCAAAGTGGATTATCATTTGTTTTCAATATCGAATTTGGTTATTATTGTTTGAATTTTTTTTCTTTTTAATTTTATTTTTTAATATTAAATTAATTATGAATTAAATTTTATATATTTTTTTTAATTTACTTATGGAGTCATCTCTGTATCATAATTTAAGTTGTGAGTTTGAAATGTGAACTTAGATCAATTCAGGTTTTTTTAATTAATTTTTTTTTAATTTTTTAATTCAATATTGAGTTGATTTGGAGTTAAGCTATGCGTTTTTATTTTTTTATGGGGTTGTCTTGATATCATGACCAGAGTTGCAGGTTTGTTAGGTTAACCTGAGTTAACATGATTTACACACACACACGTATGTTATTTAATAATTTTTCTCAAAGTTATAATTTAATATTGGGTTGGTTATAAATTGAGCTTTATAATTTTTTTTTTAATTTAATTTCTATAAGTTTATCAGTCTTATGATCTGGTTTGCGACTTTGACAAACCAACTCAAGTTAACTCATATTCTTGTTAGTTGATTTTTTTTCTAATTTCTTTTTTTGATATTGAATTGGTGAGAAATTGAGTTTCATATTTTTTTTCAATTTTTTTCTATGAGGTCATCTTATTTTCATGATCCTAGTTACATCTAGGAGGTTAACCTAAATTGACTCAAATTATTTTTTATAAAAAATATTTTTTTTCCAATTCTTCCTTTAATATTTTATTGATTGAAAATTATATTTAATATTTTATTTTAATTTTTTATAAAATTATTATAATTTTATTATTGTAATTGTCAATCTAACTGATTATCCTAAATTAATTCTATATTAATTTAATATATTATTATCTTAATATTTTAAAAATATATTATTGATATACCAAGATCTTCGTATTTAAGATATGCATTGGATCTAGAATTCATTACAATAGCAAATTTTTTTGCCAGAAAATATTTTAATAATATCTAAATATTTTTTATTAAAAAAATTAAAATTTAAATCACTGTACAGTGAAGATTATAATCTTCTAGTAGCAGCAATAAAAAAGGCAAATACCACTGGATCATGGTATTTGTAGTCAATACTAGCCAGTAGATAGCAACGTCTAGAGCAAGTTGTTATAAGCGTACGCAAAAATAAGTCTATTGAACTACTATTTTTTATTTTTTATTTTCCATTAAAAAAATGAAAACCGAGTTTATTCTTTGAGAATGAAGACGGATTTTTCTACCAAAAATAAAAGATTTATCAAGATTAAAACTATTTTTCATAAAAAATAAAAATCATAATTTATAATAGATGTCTTAATATTTAGTATTCATGATGATCTAATTGTAGAGTATTAATTTAATTTAATTTAAATTAAAAACTATCATAAAAATTACATTAGATTTATAATAAAAAATAGATTAACAACACTAACTAAATATGACACACACACATATATAAACAATATTTTATATGGCCAAAAAAATTCTTGTACAGAAGAGAAAACAAATTCTATGTTCATGTCTTTTCTTCATATGAAAAGCCAATAATTAAAAATCAAGGAAAACTTTTAAAATATATTTTCCAAACCATTTGAAATTTGGAAAATAGAAAAACTAGTTTTTCATTTACATTGCATTTGACCCAAAAATCTCAGCTTTATGCCTAGCAACCCTAACTCTTCTGTTTGTAGATAGCAGCACCAACACCTACATCTTCAACAAAGTCTATTCGAAGGTGGGTAAAACGTCCAAATGAGAGGGAGATATTTGGTGTAGGGCTGCGTTTCATGTACCAATTGCTTGAAAGCTTCTTGTTCATGTGGTCATTGCTACAAGTTCACTCAAGCTGTAAATTTTTTATTTTCGAAATGGGAAATCAAAACCAAAGATCAATTACAAGAAATCAAGACATATACTACACACTACGAGCATGTTGTAGCTTATGTTTTTTCACGACAAAAGCCTCGAGAAACAAATTTTGGTGGAAACGAAACCTGCGACCTGCCATTTGATAGTAAATCTGGGACCAAAGCCTGCGAGAAACTGAGAATTAAATCTGTGGGGGGAGTACTTTCATTTAAGGAATTGATTGATGAAGTGATGGAGAGCAGTGATTACGGGAAGAAAAATGGTGGCTAGATTTTTTGTTTTTGAATTGATGGTGGAGAGAGTTGGGTCTACATTAATTAATGAGCTAGTTTATGCTGGTAGATCTTTATAGATTTCAGTGGTTGTTCCAAAGAGATAGTTGAAATAATAAAAAGAAAACACATTCAACTTAAAAAAAGAAGAAGAAGAAATGAAAACTTCTTGACTTATAATTAAAAATATATTAAAATAATATATTTTATTATTTTTAAATTTAGCACTTCAAAATCATTGAAAAATACATAAAAAATATCAATTTAAAAAATAAATTGAATAATAAAAACAAATACACCTTCTTGTAACATATCTATATTTTATAACCTCGTTTTAATAGAACCTAAACTCTAGCCCCAATAACAAATCAATAAAAATATTTCTATAGGTGTGTGTATGTGTATATATATATATATGTGTGTGTGTGAAAATCATAATATTTTTTAAGAGATATATCATTAATTCATTTATGTATATATTTTTTGTAACAAAAAAATCTATATATATTTGATGGTTAAAATTTTGAAATACAACATTTTGCCTTTACAATTGCCTCCACATCATTCTAAAAAAAAAACTCAATTATTGCCTCCACATCATTCTAAAAAAAAAAACTCAATTTGACAACTCATGAAAATAAAAAATTAATTCTTTTTTAGAAACATGGAAAACAATAAAGTTTTTCCTAGGTATGAAGGTTTTATATGCTATAGTTCATAGCAACACTTTACTTCTACACCTATTTTCAGGAGCAAATAAGACATACTCACTTATTATTTTTCATGAAAAACATTAAGAGATTTCAAATGAAAAAATCTTGACACAAATAGAAGCAGTTGTCTTTGTTATTAAAAACACAAGGTAAGAATCCCATCTAAAAATAGTGGTATCAAGTGTGAAAATGTCACATAATAAATCACAAAACCAAGAATTATCATTCACGTATAATTTTTTTTTTAATGTTTGGAAAGGACATATTTTAAGACTTGTCGCAAAAGAAAAGTTGTTGCTGAAAAAAACAACATTGTTTCAAGAGGAATCGAGTTACATCTTACATGTCTGACAGGAAATAAAGTGCATCCAACTTTCCTTTAACAAATTTTGAACATGTTAGTAAATTCTTTATAGCCAATTAAATCAATAACATTCATAGTCATGAAAACTCTTAGGTAAAGACTTTTTTATTCACTTAAAATAGTAAGAAAAATATTTGGATCTTGGATAGTGGTGCTATTAATCATATTATTTGCTACATAAAGTTCCTTACCTAGTCAAAATCAATTAAAAACCATATTGTGGAATTTCCAAATGTTCATCGAATGAAGTCACTCATGTTGGACAAGTTGTTCGGTCCAAATTTTATTGTTGATATTGTTTTATGTATACTAGTTTTTTATTATTTGAACTTGATTTCCATCAATAAGTTGACATTTTATTCCTTTTATATAACTATTTTTCTCATATAATTTTGTGTCATATAAGACGTATCATCGTACAAGATGACTGGATTGATAATTGAGCGAGTAAGACCTTACTATCTCGACCAAATAAAGAAAGCTACTTCTAATTCTTTTCAAACTAAAAAACTCAGACATCAACGCCTTGGACATCCTTTTAAGAAAACATTTATGTTATTTTCATTTTAAAAAATAAATCTTGTAATATAAATGAGTGTTTAATTTTTCTTTTGGCTAAACGAACCAGAGTATACTTTCTATTAAATTCAATTTTTAATGACTCTAATTTTGAATTAATCCATGTTGATATTTAGGGTGGTACTATTCTCACCATAGTTCATGATTATACTATGAGCACTCGAGTTTATTTAATGAAACAAAAATTAAAAAAACATAAGAAATTGTAGTCAACTTTTTCATGTAGTTGAGAATCAATTCAATACTAACATTGATTGTATGAAGTGATAATGGTTATTGTTACTCATTTTTGAGCCATACGTGCTAATGGAGATGATGTATATCCCTTTTAAATTGAAGGCAGGAGCTTAGTTCAAGCTTGTTGGGAGATTGACAAAAATAAAGGAGAAGGAAATGTTTTTCAGACCATGTTTCAGCTGACATCTTCTCTTCTTATCCTTCTTTTTTGCTATCGAAATTGTCAGGATTCTTAGGCTAATTAAGAGTCTTTAAAATGCTAAATTCGTTCCTTTGTTATCTGATCTCTAAGGTTGGATAAATCCCTCAGAAGCTGCACTAAAAAAATGGCTTTGGCGTTGTCGTAATTTTTTGTTCCAATTTAGGCTTTGATTCTAATCTGGTTCCATGCAATACCCGACCATCCCGACTATATTTTGTCACTCATGACATGTTGAGAAATTGATCTACACTTTTATTGGGTCCTAGAGCTTGCTATTTTTATGGCATACTCTCAGTCAAAGTAGGATACTTGGCATTGTCAGTTTCCTGATTTAGATCAGGAGATCCTTTTTGACCAATCAGGTTGCAGTCAATTTCTGTACTTCAAAATGAATTTATCTCATTCTTAATCCTTCATGAAAGTTGTACACGTAGATGCCTCATTCTTAATCCTTCATGAAAGTTGTAGTCCTATACACGTAGATAAATTTTGGGTTTTAAACCTGATTTTGATATTAGAAGCTCAAGATATTCCTGTTTGAATATCTCAAAGTGAAAGTAGAGAACTCTGCCGCAAGCAGGATTTTGACCCGAATTTCACACTAAAGGCTTTGCTTCCACCATGATTTTGCTGGTCTTTATTCTTAGGTTATATTCCCAGTCATATCAGGATGCTCAATATTTGTCAGCTTTTTTTAATCAGATCAGGAGACCATTTTTACCAACCGGATTGCGATCCGATTCTGTTATGTAAAACAATTTTATCTCACCTTGAATCCTCCATGAAAGTTATAGTCCTACATGTGTAGATGAATTTAAGTTTTTGAATTGCTTAATTTTGATATCAAAAGCTCAAGATATTCACGTTTGAATATCTAATGAGGAAACAAAAATTCTGCCACAAAATTCTATTGCGGGAAGGATTTCTACCCTTCAAGTTTGCAGGACTGAATTGAAAAAAAATGAAGTAAGGGAGTTAATTGCAGATAAAAATTGGAAGAAACTTGGTTGGGTTTGGAAAAAAATAGAAAAAAACAGGGATAGGATTAGAAAATGAAAGAAAATCTGCCGCACTAAATTACGTGGCTGCAGCTGTGTTTACCTTTGCCTTATTTTGTGAACAACAAACGACACCGTCATTGTTTTTTTACTTTCTTCTACTGAGAAAAGAGGTGACATCATTTTGAAGCAACCCTATTATAGCACTGTTTATTTGCTTTTTCTCAGAACAGTACCTCCCCGTCTGCAACTCTTTCCCTCCTCTACAGCCGCTCCTGTTGGCTTTTCTTTCATTCCCTCGTCCTTGCATCCTTAGGCCAGCTTGGTCTGTACGAGTGCCATTTATTGTACACCAGGTTTGCAGTTGCAAGTAAAACCATTTTAGCAAGGGAATGGTTGTGTACGTTCATAATGCTAACTGTTGAAAGAAGACAAAGAGACCATTTAAGGGTTGGGATTTTACCCCTAATACACACGGCTAGGATGAGAGGGGGTGGGGCTGGTTTCCAAGTTTGCTTGGCTATATAAGCAAAGATTTTTTTTAAAAAAATAGTTTCATTGTTATGGGGCTTGGCTATATAAGCAAAGATTTTTTTTTAAAAAATAGTTTTATTGTTATGGGTAACCTACCCGGATGAAAAGAAAAGTGGTCTCATTATTATGGGTGACCTACCCAAGTATGCAGAGATGTTTTCAAAAAAATAATCTCATTGTTATGGGTGACCTACCCGTTTTGAAATATAAAAAATATTACCCCAAAGAATGAAGCAATGTTGATTCACAATTCTTGTTTTTCTCTATAGTTCCATTGACTTGATATCTCCATCCTTTTTTTAGTTCAGCTGTCTTGAGATCCTGTATCTCAGCAGTTTTCTACAACTCAAAACTATTATGGCTTTCATCGCACCTTTCCTATCAGGTTAGTGGGATGACCATATATCATGTATGTTTTTATTACCTATCTTGGAAACATAGGTCCCCCTTTTCATTATGGCCTTCTTTGAGCCCCTATTTCCATTTGTTTGCCTGACCTATCCTCTTGAACTAGAATTCGGTCCTCGTGCTACATTTCTTATCCTTTTCATGCTTGGGGAAGATATTTCTAGTTTCTTATAGAGCTTTTCCTTGCTCTATTGAATATTATCCTTAATTATTTTAAGAATACTCAAAAAATCTGGTTTCATTCATGAAAACTAACACTTTCAATGTACGTATCATATTCTATCTCAAGCAATTCATATACAAGTGTTATTAGGGTAGAGGTTATTTCATGTCAAGTTTTTTAGAAGTTTTTATGATGATACCCCTTAATGTCGGATTTTGGTACCTTATGGACCCACGGGTGCATCTTTTGCCCCCAGTGTGGTGTGTTATAGGTCAGGTTTAGATTTGGTTCAGTTCTCTCCCATTTAGGGATTGCTTGAGTTATTTTGAGCATATTATGACTATTAGCCTAAGTTTTTTGATATCAGATATGTCTATACAGTTTATTCACTATTAATGTTTGGATAAATAAATCCCAAATGGGTAAATATCCAAAATATTATTAGGAATAAAGAAATCTCAAATGAATAAATATCCAAAATATTATTAGAAATATTTTGTTATTATTCATTAGTAATATTTGGATAAAGAAATCCCAAATGAATAAATATCCAAAATATTATTAAGAATAATTTGTTATTATTCATTAGTAATGTTTGGATAAAGAAATCCCAAAAAGGGCTGATATCCAAAATATTATTAGGAATCATTTGTTATTATTTACTATAAATGTTTGATAAAGAAACCCTAAAGAGGTTAATATTTAAAATATTAGTGGGAATAATTAGCCATTGTCCACTGTTAATATTTAGATAAAAAAACTCCAAGTGGTTAATATGAAAAAATATTTTTTTAGGAATAACAAGTCATTATCCCTTAATAAAATAAGGGCAAAAAAAACATATGAAGGGAATCATTATCCCTTAATAAAATAAGGGCAAATGTCCAAAATATTGTTAATAGGGATACAACTTATTTATTTTTAACATAAGGGTAATTTGATGCCTAAAATTTTATTTAGAACAATTTAATTGCATATCCTTGAAAGAAGCCTTAATTATAATTGAGGGCATTTTAAATTTTGATTCCACAGTTTATAAATCATGAAAATATGAAATACTAAGGCAAAAATAGGCTTTTAAAGCACCTTGAATTTTCTTAGATTTCTAATTTAGTTTATTTTCCATTGAGGGCATTTTAAATTTTGATTCCACAGTTTATAAATCATGAAAATATGAAATACTAAGGCAAAAATAGGCTTTTAAAGCACCTTGAATTTCCTTAAATTTCTAATTTAGTTTTTTTTTTCCTCTTCCTTGCAATTTATGAGTCATAAACACTTGAAATACTAAGGAAAAATAAGCTCTTTATGAGTCACAAACACTTGAAATACTAAGAAAAAATAAGCTCTTAAGCACATTGAATCTCCTTAGATTTCTAACTTGGTCGTTTCTAAATTCATAAATTCTAAATCTATTTCAAATCAAACATAAACTTTAAGAGATCTGTATCATTTCTCTTTGGCACTCTATAGATATATTTAAAGGTATGGTCTATATTGGCCAAGGGTTCTTTCCCTTAGATTTTGAACCCAAGTTTATTCGTCAGAACAAACTTATCCTAGAAAACTGATAGGATTAGAAAACATCAACACCATAGCAATTATAAGGCAAACCAAATATCAAGCAGCTTATCTTAGATAGGGCGTACTAGGGGTGCTAAAACCTTTCCTTTACGTAACCAGTCCCTTACTTTAGAATCTCTAAAAAACCAGTTAGGTTTTCTAGTGAACATAATACTAGGTGGCGACTCCTTTTTTTATAAAAACAAAAATCCCGAAATCAATTCCCCGCTTCGGAAAGGGTTACCACGACGTCAAGCTCTCACGAGGGTACGACAATGGTGTTATTGAACGCAGACATGGACATTTACTCAATGTAGCATGCGATTTATTTTTGTAAGAAAATCTTTCAAAATAATTTTTTTATAAGTGAACCCTTACATTAATTTCTTATTAATTGTACACTTATACCTTTTTTTCATGGTAAAACTCTATTTGAAAAATTATTTTAAAAGGAGTCAAATCTTGGTTAAAAGTCTTTGATTGTTTATGTTTTGCATCTATACATGTTAATTATCGTACCAAATCTGATCTCTTAGCAACTCGTTACATATTTATTAGCGACCCTCATGATTGAAAAGGAAATCATATGTTTGATCTTACACTATAAAAGGTTTTAGTCTTATGAAATATCATTTTCTTTGAGGATATATTTTCCTTCTAATCCATCAATCATTTTTCTATCCCATATCTTCAACTACACTCACCCATATTTTTACTCTACTTTAATATGGATTCCTTCTTAATAACAAATTCACCAATCTATATCGGTAATGTTTCTAGAACCTTTTCCATCACTGAAAATCCTGAATCAACTTTACTATCCCAATACTTTGATCTAACTCTATAGTATCATCCATCACCTACCTTACCTCCAGTATCATTTGTTATACCACCACCATCACTTCATCATTCCACATAACCCACTAAGCTCCTTATATTTTTATATAATTTTTATGTCAATGCAATGTTTCCTTTTAAGATTTTCTCATTCTCTTTTATGAACATGGTCATGGCATCATGTGTTGTCTACCCTTTCTTATTTTTTAATTATGATCGCCTTCCCTCAACTCACAGAGCCTTTACAACACAACTTATCATTTTTATAGAATTAACTAGTTTTTGACAGGTTGTTTAAATCCAAAATGGTGCCAAACCATGCATAATGAAATCTAACCATTTCAAGCCAACACGCATCTAAATTTTTATATCTTTACCGCCTTATAAAAGATTTATTAGTTGCAAATGGATTTATAAAATCAAGCTTCATCTCGATGACATTATTGAGAGGTACAATGCTCAATTCAAAATAAAAAGGTAATGGTTAAATTACAAGTGTTGATTATCAAGAAACACTTGTTTTGATGGCCAAATCAACCATTATCCTTGTGCTACTTAACATCGCTACAATTTAAAAAAGACATTTGCACAAAACATGGTTAATGATAATGGTTCATCAAGTTGTCAAGTGCTCTTATATATGATAGGTTTCATCAATCATATTTTGACTACTTATTATTTATTTAAAACCACTTAGGCAACTTCATAACATTATTAGTTTATATTGATAACATAATATTGATAGAAAATAACTTAGAAGACATTACAAACACCAAATAATATCTTTCAAGTCATTTCAAATTAAAGGATAAGGATAAACTCAAATACTTATCGGTTATAAATGTCACATGCTCAAATCAAGGAATCACATTATATTAAAGAAAATATGCACTAGAAATTTTAGAAGAATGACACTTTTGATGCACAATCATTGAGCATAACTTATCACTCATATGATACATGCTTTCCAAGTGAAAAAACTTCGCGATTATTTAGATACATGCTTTCCAAGTGAAAAAACTTCACGATTATTTATTGAGCATAACTTATCACTCATGCAAACAAGCATGAAGCCATTAATTAGTCCATCTCCATACCAATGACTTTTGGGTCAATTGATTTACCTCTCCATAACAAGACTTGATTTGGTTTATGTTATTCATGTATTGACTAAGTTAACCACATTTCAAAGTTGCACACAAGGTCTTTAAGTACATCAATCAAACATATGAACAAATTTTATCTGATTCAACACCAATTTATTAAAAGGAAAATAACCAAGACATTCTGTCTTATCCAAGTGCAAGGGTAGAATATCAATCTATGACTGATAATCATTGTGAGATTACTTGGTTTAAAGTTATATTGACATATTTTGTGACAATTAAGCTATTATACACATAACTTAAAATCAACTAGTCAACATATTCACCAAGCCATTTAGTTTGGTATAATTTGAAATACTACTTAGTGAGTTGATTGTCATTTTAGTCAACTTAAGAGGGACTGTTAAAGGAAAGAATCTCATATAATAAGTTGTAAAATATTGTAATTGGTAATTGATTACTTATTTTCTATTCTTGTATATGTCTATCTACAATTACGTGCAATAAAAAATATGTTTGGTATATAAAGATATAATCTTGGCATTGTGAGTGAATCAATAAATTATTCCTCACTAACTATGTTTCTTTATAGAAATCATTTGTATTTTGAAATGAATTTAAAATAAAATTAAATATCTAAAAATTATAAACAATAAATAAAATTTTAACATAATTAGCTATAGTAAAAAGGAGAAATTAATATTGAAAATTAACTTCTCTAAAATACATCATCGTTAAAATCTCAACTACACCATCACCAAAACACTCTATTTTTTTGTTTAATCTCTTTAGATCATATTGTCTATCCTTAATTTACATTAAAAATAAATATTTAAATTTGATTTTATGCATAATTTACATGAATGAATATTAAAGATAGAAAGAAGGGGGATTTATGGTGGTTGAAGCATGAAAGAGATGTGTTATTTATTATGGAAAAATATCTATAGAATTGAAAGATCCTGTGAATGAATAAAATGATGAAGAAGATGGAAGTAATATAAATAACTGTGAATGAATAAAATGATGAAGAAGATACGATGAAGAAGATGGAAGTAATATAAATCAATAAATAAATTTAAGTTTGATATCAAATATATAAATTAATTTTTTTTATTAGTTAAATTAAATTAAATACTATAATTAAATTTAGTTTTAATAATGAATTGATTTCAAATACAATGTTAAGAATATAAAATAAATTTTATAATAGAATTGGTTAAAACATAGTTCATAAGGACTTTTAAAAATATTTGTTATTTTATAACATAAACTGTCGCATGGCAAGCAAAATCCAGCACTTTTTGTATAGAAACCTTATGCAGCACCAAAGCATAACATAATGTTCCACCTAGGCTGTGGGACCACCGAGTCTTCACTCAACACACCATGATCTCACCACGTGTCAGGAAACATGTCCATCAAATCATACAGGCACTTGCACCTAACCCCTCTTACTCATACCCGCCTCCACCTGCCAAAAGAAAATAACCCCATGCCATCTCTACCCCTGAACAACCCCATATAATTACACCCCAATGCCATTTCCGTATGTAAATCGCATTATCCGTATACTCAAACGGTATTAAATATCCGGTTATCAATTACAGTGCTAATAAATCAAAAAAATAATTTATAGCAATGGATAGTTAGGAAGCAAAGCGGAAAAGCCCAAAATACCCCCATTCCATCCCCTAGATACATGCCGTAAAACCTCTCCTTTCCCTCTTCTATCTTTCTCGTAATCTCTCTTTCTTTACTTTTTTTGTTCCAGCTTCGTGTCGGTGACAGATCTTGCATTTCTCTACACTCAAAAACCCTCACAAACACACTATAATTTAATTTCTTTTACAAAATTCAAAATACGGATCTACACGCAAACCCGAAAGCAGTTTCGTTTTGTTAACTCAACAGATTATTATTATTATTATTATTATTATTATTATTATTATTTTGTGTAGGGTTAGCTAGAGGAGAGATTGATGGAATAAGGAATGCAAGAAGAGGTATTCTCATCGTTGTTGTTGTTGTTGTCAAAAAGAGACGGTGGCTGTTGATTTATGATAGTTACTGATATTATATTGGAGGGAGGGAATTTGGAGCTTGGGATTGGGGGAGGAAGAAAATTGGAGGAGGAGTGCATGAAGGGATTGGTCTTGAATGTATGCTCGGTTAAGGATTCGAGGAGGATAAGGTGGGATTCTGGTCTTGTAATAAGGAGCAGAGGTAGATGGGGCAAATGCGGTTGATCAACTTTGATTGATCAGGATTTGTAACCTGTTTTATATATAATTCAAACGAGTTTCAGATTTTAGAGGCCGGAAAAAAAAATTTAGTCGAAATTTTAGGATTGGAGAACAAAAAATATGCAGCAGCAAGATCATAGAAAAAAGGTGAAATTAAGATTGTTTAATTTGTTTTGGATGTTAATTTTAATAATTTGACTCAGAATTGACTGTTTTCTGTGCTGTGTGGTTTTTTATTTTCATGTTTAAAGGTTTTTTTTTGTTAAGATAAGGAAAGCATCATTCTGGAATTATATGAAGAAATTTATGAATAATTAAGAGTTGGGATTTTTTTGGCAGATGCAATTATTCTGTGTGGTAGCTAAACCGTGTAGCAATTTGTTTGATTATCTACAAAAAAAAAAAAGAGAATGGATTTATGTTTTTGTTGTTCTCTTCTATGGGAGATGCAGTTGACAATGTTATCCACTAACTTAAATTCTTATGCTCATCTGTGATTTCATTAGATGCCATTTTTATGTATTCTTTTTCTATATATCTATCTTCATGTGGATTTGATTCGCTCTCGTTTAGTAGATTTTTTCATTAACTGATAGTTTTTTTTCTTTTTTCCCCGTATTAAGCTATTTGGATTTTTTTGCTCCTCTTCATCTTATGTGTAAAATGTTTTCGACTTGGTTTTGCTTTCCTTCTATTCTGATTTTGTACAAGTGGAAATCCATGAATTGTCTATTTCGAGGGTGTAAATGCAATTTTTCGGTGATTTTGAGGCTGCTAGATTGATGTTATGTTTGTTGAGATAGCTGTTCTAATTGATTCTGGGTTAGGAAGTATGAACTTGCAAGAAGTTGGTTTAGTAATTATATCCATTGCATTTCATCTTATTATTTGGGAAGCTACTGAACTTCTGTGTAATGTGTTTATATTTTCAAATTATTTGCATTGTATTCCTTTTCTTTTCCTCCTTTCCATGCTTTTGATGAATTCCAATTTTGTACCCCACTGTTATAATCCTTTCAAAAGAATAAAACAAGGGTTTTGATCTCATGGAACCACAGGAAAATAAAGTGAAAATTGAGGTGTGGGGGACAAACACAATCTTTATAAAAAAATCACTTTTGATTGGATTATTCTTTGTTTATTGCATTTGAATAAGAAACTTCCATGTTCATAATAGTTACAATATGGGTACCATTTAATTCAATTTTATTTAAGTAATAAGATGTCAGATTTATTCATCTGAAGTGCCACATGCTGGAATATAGTTGCGTATGATTTGGATATGTACACAGTTCTATTTGATCTAAGACTCACTGGCATTGATTTTCATGCTGTTGAATATGGTAAAAGAAGATAGCAAATAGGTGATTAATTTTTCATAGATGATTACTGTCATAAAGTTGGTAGAAATGCATAGAAATATTTATTGATCTAGTGTAATGTGTTATTATTCCAAACTGACTTGGGTTCCAATGTCACAGAATTCAACTGAAATGGACTTCTTCTCAGAATATGGTGATGCCAATAGGTACAAAATTCAGGAAGTTATCGGGAAAGGCAGTTATGGTGTTGTTTGCTCTGCAATTGACACTCACACTGGTGAGAAAGTGGCAATAAAGAAAATACATGATATTTTTGAACACATTTCCGATGCTGCTCGTATATTGCGTGAGATAAAGCTGCTTAGGCTCCTAAGACATCCTGATATTGTGGAAATTAAGCACATCATGCTACCACCTTCAAGAAGGGATTTTAAGGATATCTATGTTGTTTTTGAGCTCATGGAGTCGGATCTCCATCAAGTCATCAAAGCCAATGATGACTTGACACGAGAGCACTATCAATTTTTTCTTTATCAGCTACTTCGTGCATTAAAGTATATCCACACAGGTACTATACTGTTTATTGCTTTAATTGGAGCTTTACTTAATTCCAGAAATAGGTTGACAATTTGCATTCAGCCACCCTTTCCTACTGTATTGGTATGCTTTGGTGACTGGTTTCCTTGTAATATAATTGCTCTGTCCTCATCTACCTCTTTCTTTGTTATGACTCTTATTCCTCATCTACCTCTTTCTTTGTTACGACTCTTATTTCTGTTTGTTGAGAATGTGGCATGTATCTAATTCTTATCCACTTGGCTCCAGCAAATGTTTATCATCGAGATTTAAAGCCAAAGAATATATTGGCGAATGCGAACTGTAAACTTAAAATCTGTGATTTTGGGTTAGCAAGAGTTGCTTTCAATGATACACCCTCAACAATATTCTGGACGGTACTCTTCTAAGATATTAAATCCATCATGCGCTTTCTAATAGGAACTGGGAGCCTTTACTTTGAATTCTTGTTGTACATTTACAGGATTATGTTGCTACAAGGTGGTATAGAGCTCCTGAACTCTGTGGGTCTTTTTTCTCAAAGGTATGACCACATATGATTTTCAATTCATAGGCTTGACATTTTTGAAGTTAAGTTAAAAATGTTAGTTGGCGCCCTGGATTGCAGATGGAAAATGATTTTTCAGAACCATTTTCTTGTGTTAATGCTGAAAAGTGATCCTTTAATTTGAGTATTGAGGCTTAGATGTGATACTGCTATTGTTTGGAAAAGGAAGCAATGGTAGCTGTGGTTCTCTCTTAATTTTCCTTATGTTCAATTGTGTGTAGTGGAATATTTCCATGCTCCATCATGCATTGATGGATGTTTTGAGTTGTTGGTTCATAATTCTGAGGGAGGTAGCTGTGGTTATCTCTTAATTTTCCTTTTGTTCAATTGTGTGTAGTGGAATATCTCCATGCTCCATGCATTGATGGATGTTTTGAGTTGTTGGTTCATAATTCTGAGGGTGAGAGCCAGAGTGGATTGCCTGTCAACGATTTATTATAAACAAAGTTATTGTTCTGTAGAAAAAAACTGTAAAGTCTTAGTTTTCTTCTTTCAAAATAACTCTGTTAACAGTTTTTTATTTTTTTTCAATGGCACTGGTTGCAGTACACTCCAGCAATTGATATATGGAGTATAGGCTGCATTTTTGCTGAAGTGATAACAGGGAAACCTCTTTTTCCTGGCAAAAATGTTGTTCACCAGTTGGACTTAATGACTGATCTACTTGGTACGCCGTCATTAGATACAATCTCACGGGTGAGTGCAAAGTTGTGATAAATTTTGTGTTTTTCTCTTGACATGCTCTTGCTCAACCTACATTAAAAACACTCCCCCACAACCGTAGTCCTGCTAGAAAAAAAACAGAGAAATGCTTGCTCAAAAACACTAAAAAACACAAAATGAACATAACTTGTATATTTTATTGTGTTACTCTTTTTTAATCTTTTATTATGAATTCAGGTTCGAAATGATAAGGCAAGGAGATACTTAACTAGCATGAGGAAAAAGGCGCCTGTTCCATTTGCACAGAAATTTCCAAATGCAGATCCTTTGGCACTATGTTTGTTGGAAAGGCTGCTCGCATTTGACCCGAAAGACCGGCCGACTGCTGAAGAGGTGTCTTCCTCTATAAAATTATTAACTTTCTGAGCTTTTATGCCATTCCTCACCCTTGTTGCTTGTCTTTTCTGCATTGCAATCATATCACTGCATCCTATTCTCTCTTGATCTTTTAATATGGCTATAATCTGTCGAATTCTTTTGGCCTGCTTATATTTATTAGGCGCTGGGAGATCCTTACTTTAAGGGATTGGCAAAAGTCGAGAGGGAGCCTTCCTGCCAACCAATAACAAAGATGGAGTTTGAGTTTGAGAGACGGAGAGTTACAAAGGAGGACATACGAGAGCTAATCTTTCGGGAGATACTGGAATACCATCCTCAACTGCTCAAGGACTATGCAAATGGAACTGAGAGGACTAACTTTCTCTATCCAAGGTTCTAGCTTTTGGGACTTTCTTTTGTTTTATGCATTTTTTTTGGCTTTCAAAGATGGGATATGCAACTATCTTTCTGCTTCCACTTTCCCCTGATTTTTGGTGGTGTGGACAGTGCGGTTGATCAATTCAGAAAGCAGTTTGCGCATCTTGAGGAAAATGGTGGTAAAAGTGGGCCTGTAATTCCACTTGAAAGGAAGCATGTATCTCTTCCCAGGTAAAATATATCCAGGCATCATCTGTTGTATTCTTGTTTTTTGCTATGATCTTCTCGTTTTTGTTGCCTGCTTTTTTCAGGTCATTTTTTGTATAATAAGTAGGGATCAGAGGGAGGTAGTGATGATGTTACCAGTTACTTTTTGAATCATCATGAGATTTTGCATTCTATCAGTTTCTTCTTAACTTCAAAGTTTTCACCATTTGTTGATAGCAGAAAGTCAGTGATGACCTTAGTGAAGACTGTTGTAATGGTCATCAGATTTTGTGTTCTTTCAATTTCATCTAAACTTTTAAGTCTTTCCCGATTGTTGAGAGATACAAGTGTTGGGACAAGCCCAACAAGAAGATGGCACGTTGTTGTAGTAGTTGGGGCATGTGATGTTCTTTATGATATGAAGTGGCAGTTTTGGCCGTATTGAAATTAGTTTGATGTTGCACTGAATTGTTAGCTATTGTGTTGCATTCATGTTGTGGAAGTAATTGAAAGCAATTGTTGGAAGGATGAATAGATTGATGTGTGATCTTTGGAGTTAGATTATTTGTCCTGATATGTGTTGTGTTTAGATGGTTTGAAGGATCTGTCTCTTGTCAGATAACTTCTACAGGACAAGATATTTGGTTTTGATTCTGTATTGTGCTTCAGAGATTCTTGGGGGAGTTTATTTTCTGGATTTCAGCAAGACTGCAAAGTCTTGTAGATTTGAATGTTCTTATTTTTCTTTTCTTTTCAAGTATTTCTCGTTTTATTACGTATTCCCCAGGCTTCAAAGTATTTTACTGGCAGTCAGGTTAATTTTTCTCTGACCTTTGAAAGATATGTGCAGGTCTACAGTTGTACATTCAAGCTCAATCCCTTCCAAAGAACAACAGAACCTTGCTTCCTTCAAGGACAGGCACTCCACAGAGGAAGTGTATAACAAAAACCCCCGAGACGCTGAAGGAATTCCCGTAAATATATCAAGGACCTTGCAGGCACAGCAGAGAATTCCACTGGGTACTATACTCGTGTTGCCCACTGTTTTTCTACTAAATGGATTACGTTTTACATTTACAGTGTAATAATTCATTGCATTTGCCTCTGTAGCTAAACCTGGAAAGGTTGTGGGGTCAGTTGTGCCATACGAGAATGGAAGCATCAGGAAAGATGCGTATGACCCAAGAACATACATGAAAAGTACAGTCCTTCCTCTGCAGCCTGTTCCTTCTGCATATTGTTACCGCAAATCTAGTACAGGAAAGCTAGAACGATCTACCATGGAAGCTGAAAGAGACCTGTCCTCGCAAAAGCAAGTCCATATTGTTACCGCAAATCCAGTACAGGAAAGCTAGAACGATCTACCATGGAAGCTGAAAGAGACCTGTCCTCGCAAAAGCAAGTCCAGCAATGTGGCATGGCTGCCAAATATGCTCCAGATGTTGCTATCAACATCGACTCCAACCCATTTTTTATGACAAGGGTGGGAGGGAGCAAGGAAGAGCATGTGGATGACCGGGTGATGATTGACACAAGTTTGCTGCAGACCAAGTCACAGTATGGTGGTATTGGTGCTGCAGCTGCTGCGACCGCATCTAGAGCTGCTCACAGAAAGGTCGGAACTGTTCAATATGGTATGGCAAGGATGTACTAGAAAAGGACTGAGGAGATCCACTTGTCTTGAGTATAAAAGTGGAAAAATTCCAAGATTCGTTATGTACTAGAAAAGGACTGACGAGATCCACTTGTCTTGAGTATAAAAGTGGAAAAATTCCAAGATTCGTTCTAGGAATTTTGCTGTCAGAATACTACAGGAGGTTTTATGTAGTGGATTGTGTAAAAAGAGGGGGGGCGGGATGCTTCTTGAAAGAGCGGTACTTTGTCAGGTTCTCATAGGAAAATAGGTTTTGGTCATGAGAAACAATAAATGTCTATATCCATAAAAACTTTTTTTAAAAAATTCAGAGGGGAAATTAGTGGATTTAAATACGCATAATTCTCATTAAATAGCTCTTCCAATGCACGTGCAACTGTGCAAGTGTAATCGGTATTTGTGTTTGGCTCTGAGCCTTCTATGCTTCAAAATAGGTAGTGTCCCCGTTGTGTCTTGAGATTACTCCACGTGTTTCTGTTCCCTTTGAACGCTGGGCTTTATTCTTGTTTGCTGAAACTAGATGGTTCGGTCTAGGGAAAACATATGGTTAAGTGTTTTGAGAAGGTCATAGTAGTCTTATTCTACTGTCATTCCTCTCTGTATTTTGATGGGGTGACAAAATCAGCCTTTTTTCATACTTTTTATAGCAATTTTAATATCTTTCTAGTTTTCTTAATATATCAAATAATGAAAAGAACTCTAAATTTAATTGACAATTATGGTAAAATAAATTAAAATTTAAAAGCGCTTGAATTTGAGTAATTGATCTCCTAGGTTTAATATTTATTTTACTGTAATTGGTCTTTGCATGTCCAAAATAAATTACAAATTTAGCCTCTTTTATATATATATATCATTGTTTCTCATTGTATATTTACTTTTATATCATAAGAAGTGAGAATTATTATCGAGCTTCACTATCTATAAATATAAATAGTGAATCTTTAATTTAGCCTCTTACCTTTTTTGTCATTTCCCTTTCTTTTCTTTCTTTTTAATTTATTATCAATTTCTTTTTTTATCTTATTTATGTTTTTATTTTGTTTATTTATTTTTCTTTCTTTTTAATTTATTATCAATTTCTTTTTAACAATTGTCTAGATTATTTTTGTTTTAATAAAATTAATTGAATGATATCGAGACCATTACCATACAATTTAGTTTTATACTTGGGCTAAATAAGATCGGTCGATAATTTTTTTTTTTTAATCTCAACTTCATCTTAAAGTTGTTTTTATTGGTCATCTAGGTTGTTTTTGGACCAACCAAGTTGACTGAGTTATGTTAAGACAACTTCAATATAGTTTAATTTTAAACTTATATTAAACAAAAAGTTAAGTTAGTAAGTTTTATATATCAATTTCATTTTTAAATATTTTTCATTAGTTGATAGGATGTTTTTGGACCTGACAGGAATGCTTTTAGGCCGACTAAGTCAACTGAGTCACATTCTAAATATAATTTTAAGCCTCGGCTAAATAAGAAATATGATTAAGAAATTTCAAGGTTGACTTGTTAGGCTGAATTTAATAAAAATACGAAGTAGTTCTTTATGTTTCAGTTTTTTTTATTTTACTCACTATGTAACACAAAACTATAAAATAGTACTACACTAAATGGAATATATTTGATAAATAGTCACCACCTGTATATAATACATCGAGATGAAAATATTTATGTTTATGCTATTTATAAAAATAATTTATAAGACAAATTATTTAGTTATGATTTCAATTCTCTTATTTATAATGCAATGAATATCTAATGTAGATGTAATCAACAATAGAAGGATAACAAGTATAAGTAATATAAAATTCTACCAAATAGGAACACGTCATAAAGATTATAACTCAAAATTTTATTGCTCAATAATTCACCACACCAAGTAGTGTTCTCTTTAAGAAATTTACAAGTCCTTAAATAAAACAAAAAATAATCTAAACAAACTAGAAAACTTAAAAATAATGGAAAAACAATAAAAATACTAAACAAAATAGAAAAAAATAAAGTTATTAGGCATAACATTTAATTTCCTAGACTAAATAAAAAAAAATAACTAAGGAAAAAATTTCCTTAAAAATCTCTTGCACCGGTCATTGAAAAAACTCTTTATTGAGTATAAATTACTCCTATCTTTGTTTTATAAAAGTTCAATTATGACTCTCCAAATTCTTTTCATTAATCGATCAAGATATTACTTATCTTTCACTAACACTTAAAGTAATGAATTGTAAACCTCACACATTTAATTCATTAACATGCATTGAAACCTTGTAACAAATCTACATTTGAGATAATAATAAACCTGTAATTAAATAGATCAACATAACTTAAATTAATAAGTTTTTTTTGGTTGAGCACCTTATATATTATCTGTGTACTCAATCTTTAATTTATTTAAAAATTACAACATTGATAATATCATCATTTCTATTATCATCATTATTTATGATATCATTATCAATATAATCACCGTTAAAATAAATATCATAAATTGATGGAGAATATCAATCCATATTTATCTCATCATCATAAACAAAACCATTAAAATCACCACGATATTCATTCCAATTAAGAAGTTGCCTCCACTCATGTTTATGAAACAGGTTCTAAAAAATAACCATAGATGTGCTACCACTCTTTCAATGATCCTTTAGT
>NW_011499982.1:376076-381382 GCF_000495115.2 Populus euphratica
ACCACTCTTTCCATGATCCTTTAGTTTTCTCCTCTTCAACTCCTTTAATCGATAAGATCATTCTTCAACTTGTCTTTGCATATTTCTTATCTTTACATGTCTTTTGTTCTCAGTTCTTTAATGTTTCTTTCTTAAAAGAGTACCTCCTCTTCCTTTTCCTTTTCTACATGATCACGTTTTATTTTGTGACCCAACAACTAACACAAAGTTATAGTTATTAAACAATAATCAATAATAAAAAAATCTTTTATTGTTTATACCAACCAACATAGAGCTCTAATATTATGATGACATGAACAAAATTAACATAAGAAAAAGCATAAACAACACATAATTTTACAAAAATAATGTTACTATATAAAAATTTTAATTCAAAATTTTATTTCTCAATTTTACATTAATTCACTACACCAAGTAGGCTCCCAGGTTTATAACTCTTTAAATAAATTAAAAAATAACTTAAAAAACTAGAAAATATAAAAATAAAGAAAAAGCAATAAAAATCTTAAAAAAACTAGGAAAATAAAATTATTAAGCATAATATTAATTTTCTAAATTAATTTATAAAAGAATAAAAGTAATCAAGGTAAAATAACTTTCCTTAAAAACCTTATCCATCAATATCACATAACTATTTGTTTTAAATTATAATATTTATTAAAGGAAGATAATTTATAAGCTAATTATACTTTGGTTCATAACATATAAAATATCACCATATAATTTTTGTTTTTATGGACGAAAGATATTTTTGATGGTTCATAGAATGTGAAAATCACTATCTAAAAACGAAGGTCAATTTTTCAAATGACCATGGATGGGCCGTGTACACGGTATTGAGGATCATTTGACAGTATAGGCGGCAGAACCAACTTTGGCGGGCAGAAAGAACATCAGTAAGAGAATTTGTCCTTCCGTGACATGATTTTAGGTCTCCACGGGAAAAAAAGTTGACCTATTAGGTAAACAGCTGGTTCGTGTTGACTATGAGAATGGGAATTGCTTGTTACCGAAGATCTTCCAGGAGCTTCGCTATCTATGATGTGATTAATTCCTTGATTCTAAAGCAATTGGGGAAAAGCATTGGCTACACGCAAATGAATATCTGATTGAAGCATGCATTGAGGTTATCAGGAGGTTTTGACATTATGGATGTGGGACATTGGTTTTTACATGCAGAAACTTGATCAGGAAATTGATAGGCTGAAGTTGTCAATGGAGGACCCTGGATGATTTATGATCATGGCTTGACGGTTAGAACATGGTCACCAGAGTTCGTATACTCCACAACTGGAATTGATCGGACGTTAGTTTAGGTCAGAATCCCTGATTTAAATATCGTTTTCTACGACGAGAGCTTAATTTCCTCTGGCTGTAGCTTCTGTGTTAGGTACCCCCTACCAAGGTCGATATGAATATTGTAAAGGTGGAAAGGGCAGATTTGCGAGGATTTGTATTGAGATTGCACTGGATCAGTCTGTGGTAGGACGTGTATGGATCCGCGAGCATTGGTATAAAGTAGAGTAATTGTGGCTGCTATGGCCATTATGGAAGAGACTGCTGATCGGACAGGAGCTCGAAAAATGCAGTGACGACGTTGCAAGATAGGAGCTACATGGCGGCTGAGGAGACAAACCCTAGGAAAGAGGTGACCAACGCAACAAACCCTACAAGGAGGGTTGCTGGTGTTAACCCCGTGATTGGTGGCGGTATGTCGTAAGAAACCAAAACCGTAATCCTTGAAAGCAACATTTGTAAAGAAAGGATTCAGTGGTGGAGCCAACTAAGAATAGATTGACGTCTCTTCAAAAGGTGGGTGATGTGACACGTGGAATGATGATTTAAATGGGCTTACTAATGAGTTGGGTGCAGGGAGCATCATAGGAGGTATGGGGAGAATTTTTATAACAGGTGAGCCCAATGGTACTACTACAGATGTTGGGGGCCCATATCCTAGTTTAGCAAGGCAGAGGTCTCAAGATCACGGAAGGATATGGAGGAATGACATGTAACACCTACCAGAGGCCTGGTGCATGTGAATGATAAGAAGCAATTAAAGAAGGCTTATGCGAGCAAAAAGAAGAATATAGCTGGAGATTCAAAGGGATCAGATCTTGGGAGCATTAATGGAGCTGCCATGGAGGTTCTTACTGCTGGCATATTTCTGGTTGATAATAATATGACAAATATCACAGCTTCCACAACAGGAACCACAGATGACATGAATACGCAGGGAATGGACGATAATCCTCTTGATCCGGGTGTTTGTCATGACAGTGCTTTTCCAGGGACTATATCTTCTATTCAGCAACCAGCAGAGGGTTTGAAGGATGATCTATCTAAACAAGTCAGAATTCATCAGGAAGATAGCTCGTGGGTGGACAAAAGGATGGTAATGGATGTAACACATCAGTGATGTTGAAGGCTGCTTCTACTCTCTGTACTTTTATCATGAATTGTTTTACTGTCTGCTCTATTCTTGCATGAAATGTACGAGGTGCTGCTAATTTGAATAGCAAGAGACATTGCAAATAGTTAATACGCAAGTACCATCCTTCTTTGTTGTTTTACTTGAAACTCATATCCAGTTTGTTAGAGCCTCTAATTTTTGGATGTAGCTATGTTATTTGCCTGCAGCAGTTAGGGAGGCTAATGGCCATTCGGGAGGTATCTGGGTCTTTATGGCCGGCAGGAAATATTATTTTTCTATAAAAATGGCCATTTCGCAGTGTGTTACAATGGAAATTTCAGCTGCAACTCAATGCTAGACTTTAACGACAATTTATGCGTCTCCTGTTCCTAGCCTTAGATTCCATCTCTTGGACCATTTAAAGTCTATTAGAACGCAGATTTCAGGTGCTTAATGCTGATTGGAGACTTCAATGAAGTGTTAATCCCTTCCAAGACTCTTGGTGGGAATTTCTCGATGGCCAGGGCAACAAAGTTCAAGGAAGTTTTAGAGAGTTGTGGTTTGTTGGACTTGGGTTCGAAGGGCCAGAAGTTCACGAGGCAGAGACACATCCATGGAGTGTGCCATATATGGTTTGTTGGATAGAGCTTTATCTATTTATGACCTATGATTGAAGTTTCCTGAAGATTTTATGGAAAACTTGTGTCGCCTTCACTCGGACCATAATCCAATTCTTCTAAGGTGTGGGGGCTTACCACAGTTTGTTGGAGAGAGAACCATTCGGTTTGCAGCAGCTTGGGCAACACACACTGAGTATGGTTTGTTTATTTGAATAGTGTACAAATGATGCATTGTTGCAGGAGAAGGCTCTTTGTTATTTTAAATCTCCCTTCTGTTCTTCTAAGGTGTCCTGTTCTTTGGACTTAGGTCTAGATACTCTTCCTTCGTTGCCAAATGAGGGCCGGTTAAGCTTGTCTCATGAAACCGGTCACTAAGGAAGAAGTGTTTGCAGCTTTAAGGGGTATGGATTCCTATAAATCCCCCGGTATGGATGAGTTTCAGCCCTTTGTTTTTAAAACTTATTGGGATATTGTCGGTGATGATGTCTGGAGACTGGTTAGGGAGGCTTTTGTCAATGACAGTTTCGATAAGCTGAAACCCTTATAGTTTCGATACCCAAAGACGAGCACCCTACTACCATGAAACATTTCAGGCCGATAAGCGCATGTAATGTGACTTACAAGCTTATTACTAAGGTTTTGGTTCAATATGCTGAGACCTTATCTAGATGGCCATATTGTCCATTGCAAAGTAGCTTTATTCCGGGTAGAGGTATGACGGATAATATAATTACTGCTCAGGAAGTAATGCACCACATACATCGTTCTAAACGTAAACAAGGACTGCTAGCTGCAAATATTGATGTTGAGAAAGCATATGATAGAGGGTGGATTGGGGTTTCCTTCACAAAACTCTTAACCTGCAATAACAGTTAGCCTAATCATGTTTTGCATTAAATCTTCTTCGTTGACTTTGCTTTGGAATGGGTCGAAGCCGCCAGGTTTTACCCCAATTAATGGGCTGAGGCAAAGAGACCCCATGTCTCCATATTTGTTTGTGTTAGTGATGGGAAAACTGGCTTGCATAATTACTAAGATGGTGAAGGAAAAGAAGTGGAAGCCGATTCATGTCTCTAGAGGAGGTCCTGGAATTTCACATCTCTTCTTTGCGGATGATATCCTTCTCTTTGTAAAAGCTAAGATTCTGCAGGTACGACTCATGAATAATGTACTATCCGATTTTTATAAAGCATCCGGGCTCAAAGTGAATTATGATAAGTCATGAGCTATGTGATCCAAGGTTGTGAGTAGAAGAAAGAAGGCAAGAATATCTCAGTTGGCCTCAATCAGTGTGGCTAACAGTCTTGGGAAATACCTGGGATTTCCTTTAATTTAGGGTCGGGTTTTGAATTTCATATGGATCAATAAGGAGCCCAGAGGGGGTTTTCACTTAGTTGATTTGATAAGGTTACATGGCCGAGAAAGCGTGGGGGTCTGGGTGCGCGGGATGCTCGTTTTACCCATGTGTCTTTACTGGGCAAGCTGTTTTGGCACCTTTTCAACAGTCCACATAAGCTCTGGGTTGGTATTCTCAAGCATAAATATTCCATTACCATACGATCCCCAGTTTGGCTCAGTTTATTTAGAGATCTATCCTGAAGGCTTTTATCTACTTGAGAGATGGTTTTGTCTACAGGCTAGGCGCTGATGATCTTTCATTTTGGTATGATAAATGGTTTGAGAAGGGAATCTTAGCAATGTTAGTCCTGACGGTTCATATCATAGATCGATACAGTCTTTAGAGTAAAGGACCTTTGGCTTCATGATACTCGGAATTTTCAACAGTTAGCTACTGACATGCCAGAGCACTTGAAGAGCCGCAAGGACTGTATTGCTTGGTGTCCATTCGTGGCAGGAGTGTCTACGTCAAGGTTAGCTTACAACTGGACCTGGCTGTGTAGGTTACATGCTTCAGAGAAGAAAAAACATGTTGATATGGTTTGTTTTTCATAATAGTTTGCCGACGAATTCTCTTCGGTTTGCTCGGCAAATAGCTACGAGTCCTTCATGCAGCAGATGTCACCTTACAAGTAAGGATGCTCTTCATTGCCTTCGAGACTGTAGAGAGTGTATGGGACATAATTGGCTTTAGTACTGTAGCTGGGTTTGGGTGTGCTGACGTTACTGACTGGATTGTTCAATTGGCTTCATTGGAAAGTGCTCGCTTGTTTTTTAGTGTGCTTTGGTGGTTTTGGAGGCTTCAGAATATTGTCATTTTTGGCACTGCTTGTGGAGTAGAGAATTGGCACCTAAGGAAGATTAATATTGTCATCGGG
>NW_011499982.1:383879-386480 GCF_000495115.2 Populus euphratica
TATATTAATAATATTTTTTAAAAATTATTTTTAATATTAACACATCAAAATAATTTGAAAATATTAAAAATATATAAATTTAAAATTAATAAAAAATAAAAAAAATTAATTTTTTTAAAAATACTTTTAAAATACAGAAACAAAGAGATTAAGAATGTTTTTATAACTACAAGTAATTTTTTTAATATTTTATGCTAATTTAATATTTATTATTTTAATTAAAATATAATTTAAAATATTATAATAATAAAATTATATTTTAACACCTTTTTTTCATAAAAAATAATATTTTTATGCTATAAATATATTATAAATTCTTCAAATTCAAAATAGAAATTTTTTTTATTTTTAATATTTTAAACATATATATTTTTAATGCTTATATGTCTAAAACATTATCATAATTTTTTTTATAAAGATGCTATTTTAAGTATTTAAGAGTTTTTATATTTATCAAATGAGATTTGTTACAAGTACTAACTATCTTAGTTTATTAGATACTATTAGTTATTAATTATTATAATTTTTCATATTTAGTTAACAATTATTTTATTTAAAAAAATAAATCAAATTATTTAAATTAAAATATTAATTAATTATTCAACAGGTTAACTTTATTTTTAAATATCTTAAATTTTAGAACTCATCACATATAATAAAATGAAACTTCGATTCTTATGTATAATCATTGTACGATTGTTAGTTTCTGAAACTACAACTTCCACAAACGCTGGCACTTGAATCATTTAGATCTTTATATTTAACACTGAACTCAGTTTTTTAAACACGGTTTTCATGCTGGCACGTTGTTTACTAATGAGTTGATTATTGGTTTATTGAATCATTGGGGGCCGTGTTCAAGAAGCTCTTTGTATTTATAGCAACTTCCCAACTCATATATCCATGTGATTTTCAGTATTTTGTTCGTCTTGTGCTTCCTAGCCTCTTCTTAGCTATTGCCTTCCGACAATCATGTCTTTTGATAATGTCATAGAAGTCCCCACTAAACTAAAAGTGAGACTTTTATCTTCAAGATAAATGAGGTATAGAAATAATGAGATGACATGCCAGCGAGTTTTCGCATAATTATAAAATAAATATATCTGATAGTATTATAATTTTAAATTAATATTATATAAATAAAAAAATTAAAAATATAATAAAATAAATATTTTATGACAAAAAAAAAGTTGTATTGTGATAAAAAATTTAAAGATTAAAATCTATAATATCCTGTGAAGAAAGATATAGTATTTTCGTTATATGATTTGATTTTTTTGTTAATAAAAAGTAAAAAAAATTACAAAGTTAAATTTTTTACCAACTTAATATTAAAAAAAAACAACAAAGATAATTTTGGAAGAAAAAAAATTCATAAGAAGAAACATTGTAGCAATTGATAATGTTTTGTGAGAAAAAGTACACTACTTTTCCCAATAAAATAAAATAACCATTTAGAGAAATATTATAGTAATTTACAATGTTTTGTAAGAAAAATTACAACCCTTTTCTTATATAATTTAGCTTTATTGTAATTATAATTTTTAATCAACTCAGTATTCAAAAAAACAATCAATCAAGATAATTTTAGAAAAAATCATAAAAAAATCATATGGAAAAACAGTGAAACAATTAACAGTATTTTAAAGAAAAAAATTATAAAACTAAATTCTTAATCAACTCAATATTAAAAAAAATCAACAAAGATAATTTTAGAAAAAAAAAAGAAAAAAGAGAAAAAAATTATGTTGAAAACACTGTAGCAATTCACAATGTTTTGTGATAAAAGTTACAATGCTTCCCTACATGATTTAGCGTTATTTGCAATGACTTGTAATTGTAATTCTCAAATAGCTCAATATTAAAAAAATAAAATTAAAAAAGATAATTTTAAAAAATAATTTAAGAAAAAAAACCATATAAAGAGACATTGTAGCAATCTAAAATGTTTTGTAAGTAAAGCTTCAATACTTTCCCCATATGATTAAAATTTATTACAAATTTAAATTAAAACCAACTTAATATTTTAAAAAAAATAATGAAGATAATTTTGGAAAAAAATATTATAAAAAATAAAAACACAAAAGAAACTGGAAAAAAAAACTATGTGTGGAAAAACTGTATCAATCCATAATATTTTGTGAGAAAAAACTTGTATTTATTTGTAATTGTAATTCTTAATCAGCTTAATATTTAAAAAATAAAATTGATAAAGATAATTTTAGAAAAAAATATAACAAAACAAAAAAAACCATGTAGAAAAAAACATCATAGCAATCTACAGTAATTTGCAAGGAAAATCATAATGCTTTTATCATATATTGTAATTATAATTTTTAACTAGTTTAATATAAAAAATATATATATAAAAAATAATTTCTGAGAAATAAAAAAACCATGCAGAGAGATATTGTAACAATCAATAATATTTTTTTAAAAAAATTACAAAAATAAAATATTAAAAAGGAATAAAATTAATAAATATAATTTTATAAAATAAAAAACTATGTGAGAAAACAGTATAAAAATCCACAGTATTTTAAAGAAAAAAATTATAAAGCAAAATTTTTAACTAGGTAAATATTTAAAAAGTAAAATTAA
>NW_011499982.1:386635-388760 GCF_000495115.2 Populus euphratica
TTGTGTTTATGGGGAGGGGGGGGGGGGATGGGGGATAACAAGGACGCAGTCCAGACCAGTAAATGAACGGTGCATTAGTGAGGTGCAGAAATATGCAATCTGTTTGCTGAGGAAGCACAGTGATGAGACGCTGGCGTTTTTGAACTTTGCTCATATCCCATACCTTTCGGTTGTTTTTTTCAGCACCGTCTCTGGCGATCAGCAAGCACAATATCATCTCTGGTGTTTAAATTCATGCTTATATACTGAGTGTTTGGTATCTCATGAGCTTGTTTGAATGCACTCAACAGATAAATCTCCTGCGTGGACAAGTTCTGCTGTTTTGCATCGTCAACAACCGAGCGCGGGTTCTCATCCATGAGTTTTTAAATAAACTAGTATTTTTTACACCAGTTTCATAGAAATAATAAAATTAATTCTGATTTAAAAATCAATAAAATCCTATGCTGGAATAAACCTTAATAAAATCATTTGCGAGCTGCGTCCAGTTCTGTTTTTAAATTATATTTTATATTTATTGAATTATAAAATTACTACTCACAAAAAGCT
This sequence comes from Populus euphratica, assembly GCF_000495115.2. Taxonomy (NCBI): domain Eukaryota; kingdom Viridiplantae; phylum Streptophyta; class Magnoliopsida; order Malpighiales; family Salicaceae; genus Populus; species Populus euphratica. The sequence continues at coordinate 387,185 of NW_011499982.1, forward strand.
AAAAAACTCTTAGTTGCCCGTTAATTTTTTTTATTTTTATAAATAGTTTAGTTATTTTATTTTACTTTAAGAATTTGAAAAGTAAAAAAAAAAACTAGACTTCCTTAAATAAATTTTACTTTTAAAATTAATTTAATTATTTTTTTATACTTTAAAAATGTAAACAAAATCAAGTTGATAATAACTAATTGATCTTGAAAAAAATTTATTACCTCCTATAACCAAAACAGTAATCTTTGTTGAGAATATATATATATATATATATATAGATGAAACAAGCCACTGTTGAAGACCTGTTGGTGTTTTATGTCTTGCCAGATAAGGGAGCTTCCCTCGAAAATGTAGAGATAGTGAGAGCAAACTCTTCGTCAATGTACCTCTTTTCTCATTGATCAATAAATTATGTTTTATAAATATACACTCGAAAGTATGGGATTTTTACCATCAAACTTAATTACAAATCACTCTAATACAATCAGAATACCTTGAAAAAACAAGAAATACAATAAACAGACGACGACGACGACGACCACACCACACAATTGCCAATGAGCTGTAGGCTAACCGGCAAGTTTTCATCCCGTCCCCTGCAAGATCCGGTTACATTCGATTTGTGACACAAGAAAGAAACCACAGCACAGGTCTCAAATTTTTGTCCATCTCTCTTAACAGCACTCCGTAACGATGCTCTTTATCTGCAACATAAGAAGAAAGAGTAACGTTAAGCAAGAGTTCTTGATGTACGTACAAGTGTTGGATCACTTGCTACAAACTTCACGATTGGTGTTGCTATGCATCGATTTGGAGGTATTTATCCGTTTAATTACTTGGTTCCACACAGTGTTGGTAATAAATTTAGGAAAATGGAAGCCTCCTTTTACTATCCATCGACGTATATCAACAGCTCTTTTCCTGTCATGGGCCCGATTTATTTATTTATAATCTCCTTTTCTCTTATGACTGAAAGATTCATTGTCGAGTAACAAGTGGTGAGTGCTCACCGCATTACAGGAGCTTACAAAATACGTTTGCCCTCGAATAAGTTAAAATTGTCCCCTCTTGATATTTTCAGAACACAGTTTCAGAAAACCAAAACATGTTAGCACAAAGAAGCAAAAGCCCCGAGCACCCAGCAAGGATTTTCCAAAATCTGCCGAGTAATGAAGTCCAACCAAGAGTGTCCTAACTCTAGCAGAACAGATTTTATACACCCATCATAGATATGTATCGAGCAACAGGACATTAATGTTCCGGAATAATTCTGAAAAAGCAAAAAACAATGCCAAAGAAAGCCTTGCTAGAGGGATTCTTTTGTTGCAGGGAACAAATCTGAAGCAACGCAGGGAATGTTTTACCAGATATAGCAGCAGTAAGGAGAAGCCGCAATATTGCAACTTTAGTCCTATCAACACAAAATTAGAAGAACAGGTGGATTTTCATGAAAAAGCAAAGCCAGATTCCGCCTTGCACGAATCCCTGCCCTCTACGGCTCTACCTTCTGCAACTTCAATTCAACATTAACCGCTAACTATAATTTGCTGTTAATCACATGGACATCCCCCCCCCCCCCCCCCCC
>NW_011499982.1:388795-417585 GCF_000495115.2 Populus euphratica
GCACCCCCCCCCCCCCCCCCCACCCTCTAATTCAATCCCATCTAGGGCCAATTTCTCAAACTCAAAGAAACCAGAACCTGTACCTTCTGAATAAGCTGATTTTGTGTTTACTGCACTTCAGGTGATCAATTTAATTCAGGATCATAAGTTTAGTAAAAGCATAAAGCAATGGCCAAAACATCATTGATTATCGCACAAGTTTGTCTTGGGGTGACAATGATATACATATTTAATGATATAGCAAAGTCATGAGTGACATTAACCAATAATCTAAAACTTCTAGGATGGAAATCTCCGCCAGATTTTCAGCTTTAATTAAAAATTAAGTGTCTAAGGTAAATGTCTGTCTCTCAATTCATAAGCTTATAACATAGGGAAATAAGAAAATCTTAGTGAATGCTAAATGGAGTTAGGCCACATGAGATTCCAGGTAATTAGAATAAGCTCCTGAATGAACTGCAGCATCAAAGGTTTTAGTCACTTCTTTAAAATCAAACCAGAAAATCACTAGAAACCATGTATAATCCACAATGAATATAATCAAATCCATAATAGACACAAAAGAAATGAATGACCAACTTTTCCATATACTAAAGCTGAAAACCAATGAAGGGAGTTTATTGCTCACATTAACTTATCTATTGGATCGCCTCAGAGCTTCAAAAAGGCCACAGCAGTTCCTCCAAGATGGACACAGGTTACGCTGTTGAAGGGATATGACAGGCTGTGAAAAAATTCAAAACAGAACACCGCCCATTCAGCGAAAAAATACGAAAGGGCAGAACGTTAGGCAAACTTTCAACATTGAATCCCAATAAAGTTACTGACCGGATCTCCTGTGCTTTCAGGAAAAGCATCGCTGCTTCCAACTACAGTAGTAGATTCGAAACTTTCCACAGTTTCATTGTCAACATTGCCAGATGATTCCCCAGTATTTTCCTTCAAAGCTGCCAGCTTCTCGTCCTCGATCCCCTTTGACACTGCCTCTGTCAAAGCTGGAGGAGCCGCGTTGTTTCCATCAAGAGATTGCAACACATTCTCCTCAATTCCCTTGGACACTTCATCTTTTACAGCAAGAGATGATCCATCTGTTGCATTCAATACCACTTCAGGTACTTCCGCATCATTCTGATCCGTGACAACTGAAGGAAACACACCAGTTTCTTTCAAAGGCACCAAAACCTTCTCTTTGGTTTCTTTCACTTCTACTTCAGACACATCATAGTTCTCAGATTTCTCCACCAATGCTTCAATAGTTTCAGCCAATTTTTCCTCCACAGACTCGGCCGACCCAACAGCTAAATTAACCACCTCTTTCTCCACCACTTCCAGTATCTCTGAATCCTCCACTTGAACTGTTTTCTCTTTAGCCTTTGCCTCTTCCTTTGAACTATTGCTGCCCTCTAAACTCGAATTATTCTCATCAATAGTTTCTTTCATAGACTCAGCAGTGCTATCAAGAACAACTTCTTTCACAAATTTATCCCCTGAATCGACCACCTCAACTTCCTCGAGAACTTCCTGTCGTTCCACAGTTTTGGTCTCCTCATTTTTCCCATTTGAAGCTTCCTCCATTTCGGTTTAAAACTACCTGTGTAACAGACAAAAGAAAATGCGTTTCTTTCTTTTCCTTCTTTCAGAAAGATATGTACATGGAACACAATAGTTATGGGGTTTCTGTGGAGACCATAAATTGTTTATGTAAATGGAATTCCAGGTCGAGAATTCCTCCACAAGTTAATCAAAATAAGAAAGAAAACAAGAACTGATGGAAACAAGTCAAAAAATAGAGTGAATTCTAAAAATATCAGCGAAAGAAAACAAAAAATCACAGAAAAGAAAAAACCTGGGATGATAGAGAAGGAGATACGAGTACCTTGAAGCAGAATAGTAGATGGAGGAGGATAGGAGATGACAAATTGTACAATCACTGCTGTTCTCTTTAGACTCCAAGTCTTTGACCGGTTGGTGTGCTTATGTACTAGGAATTTGAAGGGAGAGAATAGAATGGTAGATGGTGATGATTGAAGATGGAAATTAAAACGGCTGACATCTGGCAGCTTTTGGAAACTGGAAAGGCGGGGGGGTTTATTTAAGCACAGCAAGAGCAGCCGAGCCAAATTCACAGTGGACTTGGACATGACTTCCTGTCGTATTGTCCGATGCTAAAATGCCACAACTTGGACCTTTCTCTTCTATCACTCTTCTTGCCCAATTGTCTGCTGCCATTTTACACAACCTCTTGTTTTTGTTATTGAACCAGTCCTAAGCCCAATATATTACCGACAGTGTTTGAACGTAATTGACTAGATCATGTAGGCCGGGCTTACATCGTGTGGGTAATTTACCCTAGGACCGTTCTGTGGAAGAATTCAAAGTGAGAGCAAGATTTCAGAAAACAGTTCAATAACTACCTCCAAAATAGCCGAGCGTTATTTGTTGATCAATTTAAATACCTACTTAGGATCCTGTTGCTGTAATTGCAAGGCAAAGAAACAAAAGGTTATGAGAGACGTCTTTTTGCTAACAACAGAGATTGACCTGTGTTGGAGGCATAAAATTTATATTTTGATGTGAAATACGTCAAATTATCTAGAGCAAGCGTCATGTATACCATATAAAGGGAATAAATGTCAGTGTCTGCTATAAAGCAAGTATATAGTACCATTCATGCGTGATTATTGATTACTCCTGGCAAATTTAGAGGACTGGAAGGTGGGCCGACAGGAGTTTCGATGCTTTTAATTTTGATTTTGGTCAGTTTCTTGTACTTGACCAGTGCGTTAACAGCACGATTACTTCTGATGCACACCACAGTTTCATCAAAATGCTGATTGGAGGATGTGTTGATCGAATGTTTTATTTTTAATGCCAAGGTAACAGATGGGTTGTACAGCGTGTAAAGAATCAGAAAGTAACTTAAGATGAATTAAGAAATTGAATTGCTTCACATTACATTATTTATATCTGCAGAAAGAATAAAGAATTTCGTGTTCCAATTAAATTTTAGCATGTAGCTTCTTCAAAGGAATCTTGATCGCTTGCATTCAGCTGGGATACCCTGAGGGAATCGTTTCAAGTCGGTGCAGTAGTTGTAGATCATGTACTTCTGCTGCACCCATCGAAGCCTGTTGCGGCCGGAGGCATCAAGAGCTTGCACTTGCCAGGTACTGTCCTCCACGGAATTCGGGGATGTGGAGGTGCAAGATGATCCAGGTGACCGAACACAAGCGGTGGCTTTGAAATTTCTGTAAGAAGCAGTGAAAGGAGCTTGTGTCCAGTCAGTCTTCACAAGCCCCCCTCTCGTTGCCCAATCATCAGCATTCCAGAGACTCGAATAAATCCTCATGGGCTGCTTCGTCGGGAACGGCACTCCGATTGATTCCGAGTTGTGGAATACTCTTAGGGGGATGTTGTCCACCAAGAAACTGAAGCATACCAAATTGCAAATTAGTATTCGAAAATTCAGTAATCGCAACGAGACAGAAGTACTGAGGTGAGCGTATGTTTGACTTACATTATTCGTTGCTGGTTCCACACAATAGAGTAGGTGTGGAAAGCCTTGGTGGGATCAAACCAGAGATAAAACTGCTGTTCTTTGTTGCCTTTCCCTTGGGAGAACACATTGGTATGGAGAGTATATGGTTCTCCAGTTACATTGCCTAGAAACTCGAAGTCAATCTCATCGTGGGTCGGCCCTTGAGAAGATAGCTGCATAACAAGCAGGAAAATATGAGAAAACTCAAATTTACGAGTTACAGCAGAATTCAATCACAGTAGGAAGGACCGAGGCTTACATAGTATGTGGTGACAGTGCCAGCCGAGTTGCCCGATACTAGCTTGATTTGCATGTCGATTCGGCCGAACAAGTACTCATTCTTGGATCGGAAACCAGAACCAGAATCCTTGTCAAGAGATAGTGTGAGAAGTTGGCCACCATTTAGTATCTTAGCACGTTGATCGCCCCAGGTGATGTCAAAATCTTGGAAGAAATTGCCACCCATGGAGGCTACCACTAGACAAGCAAGTAACAGAGCAAACAGAAGCATTGAGGGGAGCTTACTAGGACAAGAGAATGGCATCTTTCCTTTTCTAACGGAGGGAGATGGAGATATCTTGAGGATAAGGAGAATTCTAGATTTGTATTCTGTGATGTTAGAAGTGCAGTTTGGTTCCTTTATATAGGCCATTTCCGGACTGTAACCTTTCCTGGTTGACATAACCATCCGCTGGAGAGAACTAGCGTTTTTTTATTCTTTTAGAACTGTTGACAGAGTTGCAAATTAATGAGTGGCAGAGGAAGAAGCTCGGAAACTACAAAATCGTGTTTTTTTTTGTCTTTGGCTGAAGAGGAGATCAGTGAAGCATTTGAAATAGGGGAAAGGTTATCTTGGGCTAATTACGACCAAGACCATGCGATGAGAACATATAATAAATTAATTGAATATCAGATTTATGACTAAATGACGGTGAGTTCATAACTTCCACATGCATAGATAGGGCTCAAAACAGCTTTATCACGGGAGACACTAGACAATATGCGTTGGGTGGAATATCAATCTAAGTGTATTATACTAGGTAATGTCACACGTAATACGTTACGTTGGAGGTATAACTAGTTCGGTATGCTGTGATATGGCCCGCATATTAAATATTTTTATTTTTATAAAAAAATTATATATGTAATTTTTTAAATATAATTTTATAATTCAAAAAATTTAAAGGTAAATTAAAAGGTTTACGAACATATATAATTAAATAAACCGAAAACTATGTAAATAAATAAATAAAAAATAATTAATTATAAACAATAAAAAAAAATAAAACTTGAAAAATCAAAAGATAAATATTGATCATGATATTTAAACTTGCAAGATGAGATATTTAGTTGATTATATTTTTTTAATTTTTTTATTAAAATTTATTTTTATTTAATCAAATGATAATAGAAATAGACAAACATATTAAATTAATTTAATAAAAAAAAAGAATAATATGCAAGGCTACTCATAGAAAATAAATATTTTTTTATTTTAAAAAAATAGTTTATCCATACCAAAGATAAAAAAAAAAAATTATAGATGAATCTGAAAAACCTCTTCAAAAATTAAACGCATAATAAAAAATCACCATTATTTAAAAGAGATTCTCTAAACAAAATAAAAGAGAAGAAAAGTATTAATGTAAATATAATTAAGTTTTATAAAAAACTAAAAAAAAAAACATCAATTGAAATAAAAAATTAAAAAAAAAATGGTCAGATGTTGTTAGGCTTAGCAAACTGGGAAAGCCCGTCTGGCTCATTTTATTAGGGCCCGTATGATTGGGCTTTTTTGTTTAACTACACCCGGGGTAGATGACTTTTGTCCACTTCATTTTTTTAAAAAAAATCAGATAACACATCGTCTGTTTTGCTTAGATTTTAATCATTGTGATGACCGAAAAATCGAGCTCAAGATTCTTTTGACCTAAAATATTTTAGAAACCATGATAAACCTATTTATAGTCTCAAAAAACTCAAAAAGATCATCCAAAAAACCGAACTCATCTTGAAACCAAAAATCAACCCTAGCTAATTTGAACTTCTTTCATCAAATCGAATAATTTGACTCCGTTATAGTCTATTTTGATGGGTTAAATCGGTGTTAATGATATATTTCTTTCTCTATGGCTAGAATTTAATGATCTCTCTCTCTTAACTAGGAACAAAAAAATAACAAAAATAAAATTTTGTATCAAAATAAAATTGAAAAAATATTAAGAAATCAAAATTGTGTAATTTACGTGATTGTTTAAGTTAGAGGAACAAAGAGCATCTTTTTCGAAACTTATAGCACGCCATTCATGTTTATTGTGTTTTTCATTTTAGTCCTCCTTTTCTAATCTTCTCTTTTCATAAGAATTCAAAATCAATTACTCTTTAATTATAACTAAATCATCCCAAAAAAATTTAAGGATCAAATTAAAAAATTAAAAATTTTAAATAATCTATCCATGTTAAAATACGAGAGAATGAATAGTAAAGGCAAGAAAGGATAAATAGTATAGGCAATGTACAGTGAAAATATTATACCATTTAAATTATAGGTAATCATTCTTTAAACATTAAAAAAAACTAGATGATCAAAAAACAAATATAAGAAACATGGAATCAATTTTTTTTTTTTTTTAACATAGTGATGTATTGAACCAATTGGGTTAACTTTTGTTAACCTATTAAATTTAAGATTTAGTTTTTGAGACCATGATAACATTTGAAAAGCAAACTTGTGATTTATATCATGAACTTTACTGGGTTCAAATGTATTTTTTTTTTAATTTAGTTATATAATAAAAAACTTTAGGACCAAAATACTTAAAAATCACCTCTTGTACGGTGAAAAATAAAAGATGCTGAATTTTTTGTTTTAGTTTAAAATTTTACTTTTAAAGCTTTAATTATTTTTAATTAATAAAATAAAATCTTATTGTATTAAATCAAGTATGAGCTTAACATGAAAACAATTCTTCTACATTGTGAAAACCTTATATCAACTTTTTTTTTATATAATTATAATTATATAATTTTCTTTTGAATTTTTTTCTTGTTGACATGTGTTAAATAGTTTAAATATTTTATTTGTTTGAAAATGACAAAAAGATTTAATTTTTTGGGTAGAATTATTGTGTTTTGGTTGAAGGGTAATGCTGTAATTTGGTTAATATGCATGTGTAAAACTAAAATTTACCAAAAATAAAAAGGAATGTACTAAAAAAATGAAAAACAAAAAGTGTGTAAAAAATATTGGAAAAACATCATCATGCTTGAACCCCTGCAATCTTAGGTAATGTTATGAAACGCTGTTAAAATTGTATTTTTTAAAAATTTAAATTTTTATGTTTTTAGATTATTTTGATATGTTAATATTAAAAATATTTTTTTAAAAAAATATTATTTTTAATTTATTTTTAATTAAAAAATACTTTGAACCGCAATCACTATTACATTTCTAAACATTCATTTAAATAAAAAAGTTTTAGGTTGTTCTCTTCATTACTCATGCATACATAGTGAGCATTTCAAACTTATGCCTTATGTTCCTTTTAAGTGTATTCTTGTGTTTTGGAAAGAAAAAAAAAGTAATAATCACATCTTTTGATATAATAGATAAGGTGTTGGTTTTTTTTGTTTAGAACTCGGCTATAATAATGATGACTATTTTTTTTTTTGTGAAAAATATGTTTTTATTTATTTATTATGGCTCAAAAACATCTTAGAAAACATTTCCAAAACCTTGAAAAACTTTTTTATCATGATAAACAATCCCTAAAACAACTTAAAAATACAAAATCACGAGAGAATATTTCTCTCTCAACATTGCTTTGAATGTTTATGAGAAAGAAGTTTCTCATATACGACGTTTAAATAGACACAATGTATTTGAATTAATAGTTTCTTAAACTTGGTTGTATGTTACACTTTTCGGATTAGATCATCACGCTATCACGATTATATGCATAAAAAAAAGACAGTCTTCACATATTAATCAATCAAGTTTGAGTTTGTAATTCATTACCTTAAAAGTAAATGAAAAAAATTATTAATATTTTTTATGCAAGATTTAACATGATGGGAATTAATACTTGAAATCATTATACTCTTGGAGCAAATAAGAAAAAAAAAAGAATTTAAAGAATCTTAATTGAATATCCATGAGATCAAGACACTAACAATCTAAACTTAATAATGAGTTTTTTCTAGCACAAAGAAACTTACGCAAGAGGTTTTAAGGAGAATTATTTATTCTTAGTTATTTTTATTTTTTCTATATAATTTAAAAAATTAAATATTATGCTTAATAATTTTATTTTTTTGTTTAATTTAGAAATCTTTATAATAACTCTATAGTTATTTATTAGCATCGTTTTCTCTTTAAGGTAGACACAGAACAAGTATAAAAAGGATTTTTATTTTATTTTGTATTTCAAGAGATTATTTTAGAATAAAATATTTGGTGATAAAATTTTTACTTAGAATTTATATATGGTGATCATGTATTGCTTGTAATTATTGTTTTTCTTGTATTGTTTTATTTGCGCTAATTAAATAAGTTTCTATTGGAAGAAAGCTTATATAAGTTATATATAATTTTTCACTCCACCTAAAAGAAAGACTCGAAATTTATATATTATGGATAACTTATGAGCCATCAAACTAACATTATTAATATCGATTAATTTTAACTAGATATATTAATATCTTTTAAATATATCTAAAGCTAACTTAATTATTTAGGATTATATATATATATATATATATATATTTGTCCCTCAAGTTAGTAGTTTTTAGTTTAAAAATTAAAATCTTTCTTAATAAAAGTTTCCAATCTCACCCAACACCTTTTTTTCAAATTGAGAAAAAAAATCCAATAAGTTGAAAAGGAAATTGGAATCAATAAAAGGGCCAAGTTACCAATATATTTAAGAAAAACTATTAATTGATAATACTTTTTGAAACCACAGGAGTTAAATTTTATTAAACTACAATGACTAAGTATTAAGTTATAATTAATTGGAAGAGAAGAACATGATTGGTGATTAAGTATTCATTTACAAACAAAATTTTGCTGAACTTTTTTTCACTGTGAGCACCTTTAATAATGTGTTTTGTAAAGAGGACGTTTAGTTGTGTATTTCAAATATGTCTATGAAAAAAATTGAAAATTATTTTTTATTTTAAATTAATTTTTTTAATATTTTGATATACAGTTATTAAAAATAAATTAAAAAATAATAAAAATATTATTTAATATATTTTCAAACAAAAATATTTAAAATAAACTCCGTGCCAAAGTACTAAAAAGTGAAAGCCGCCGCATTTCTTCTGGACTCCCAAAATCAATTGTCTGGTTGCCAGCTTAAACACAGTTTTAGAGCACGGGACTTAGTGCAAAACATGGTCCCACCCACATGTTCGTGTATATGTTGGATCAAGATTAGTTGTAATAACGAGGAATCAAGTAGAGGATAAAGAATTAAAAATGATTTATTTAATGTTTCATTAATTTTTATTTGCAAAAAGAATAAAGAATTAAAGTTAATTTGTTTCACATTACACTGACATACATTTGCACAAAGAATAAAGAATTTTCATAATCTGGAACATTCATCAATGTCTAGCTTCTTCAAAGGAATCTTGATCGCTTGCATTCAGCTGGGATACCCTGAGGGAATCGTTTCAAGTCACTGCAGTAGTTGTAGATCATGTACTTCTGCTGCACCCATCGAAGCCTGTTGCGGCCGGAGGCATCAAGAGCTTGCACTTGCCAGGTACTGTCCTCCACGGAATTCGGGGATGTGGCGGTGCAAGATGATCCAGGTGACCGAACACAAGCGGGGGCTTTGAAATTTCTGTAAGAAGCAGTGAAAGGAGCTTGTGTCCAGTCAGTCTTCACAAGCCCCCCTCTCGTTGCCCAATCATCAGCATTCCAGAGACTCGAATAAATCCTCATGGGTTGCTTCGTCGGGAACGGCACTCCGATTGATTCCGAGTTGTGGAATACTCTTATGGGGATGTTGTCCACCAAGAAACTGAAGCATACCAATTGCAAATTAGTATTCGAAAATTCAGTAATCGCAACGAGACAGAAGTATTGAGGTGAGCGTGTGTTTGACTTACATTATTCGTTGCTGGTTCCACACAATAGAGTAGGTGTGGAAAGCCTTGGTGGGATCAAACCAGAGATAAAACTGCTGTTCTTTGTTGCCTTTCCCTTGGGAGAACACATTGGTATGGAGAGTATATGGTTCTCCAGTTACATTGCCTAGAAACTCGAAGTCAATCTCATCGTGGGTCGGCCCTTGAGAAGATAGCTGCATAACAAGCAGGAAAATATGAGAAAACTCAAATTTACGAGTTACAGCAGAATTCAATCACAGTAGGAAGGACCGAGGCTTACATAGTATGTGGTGACAGTGCCAGCCGAGTTGCCCGATACTAGCTTGATTTGCATGTCGATTCGGCCAAACAAGTACTCATTCTTGGATCGGAAACCAGAACCAGAATCCTTGTCAAGAGATAATGTGAGAAGTTGGCCACCATTCAGTATCTTAGCACGTTGATCGCCCCAGGTGATGTCAAAATCTTGGAAGAAATTGCCTCCCATGGAGGCTCCCAGTAGACAAGCAATTAACAGAGCAAACAAAGGCATGGAAGAAAGTATACTCGAACAAGAGAAAGAAGACATCTTTATGTTTCTAAGATATGGAGATGTATATACTAGCTGCTAGCTAGAGATTATGAGAGAGCAAAATGTTCTGTGTGAGGTTAGAACTTTGAGCTTGAGTCCCTTATATAGTTGTTTTCATAGGCAGGAACCTATCCTAGTTGATTGAAAATTAGTTATAGCTGGCAAATATTCACAATCTTGGAGGACTGGAGACAGGCTTGCAAAGCTAATCGAGGAAGTAGCCCAGGAAAGTGGAAAAAAGTGGGTGTATGTGAAAGTGAAGTGGTATGCGCTGTTTGACTAACAGAGACAAAACAGTGTCCATACATACAAATACATAATGAATGGCAGCGGCATAGCAAAGAGCTGGCTAAGCTTAAAAGTATTTTATCCAACTGGAGACAGAAAATACAACACGCGTTGGGTGGTTTGTGTGCAAGTGGCGTTTCCGGTTCTGAACGTGCTTTAGATCAATCATCAACGGGCTTCACTTGACTCGCGTGAGTTTATAAAGTGCTATTAACTGCCCTGTATCTTGAAATTCCAAGCAGCGCTTTCTTTGTTGCCTGCTCTTCTTTTTAACTTTTCAATTGTTTTCCATAGCATGCTTATCTTGAATGTGTCTTTTTGTCAAATTGAGGCCTGGATGCCAATTATCTAAAAGCTTGCCCGGTTAAAGCTTTATAGCAATCAATGCTGGAAGAACTACAACAATTCAAAAAAAATAAAAAAATAAAAAATCAGATTTAAAGACTAGGATTTTAATTATAACTTACCATTTTTTTATTAAATGGAAGTTAATTTATTTTGTGAGAAAATTACGATAAATCTAAAATTTAATGGGCTAAAAAACCTCTAAAATGCCCAAAAAATATACTTATGGGCTTGGGCTACCATACCTGAGTCTAACTACTACAAAGGTGTATGGACGTGACTTGCCCATCAAATTAGGTGTGTTGCCTAGCACCTTTGGTGTGGGCATGCATCTTAGCATGTATATGGACTCGGGCTCTCACATTCAAGCCTAATGGTTCAAAAAGTGTATCTTAACCTATTTTTCACCTCTAATGGATCCAAGTAACTTATTCAAGCCTAATACTCCTTTAGAAATTTTACTAGGACTCTATATAAATCTTTTAATATTTTATACTAGTCCAATATATATTATTTTAAGTAGAATACAATTCAAAATATCACAAATATGAAATTACACTTTAGCTCTTTCTCTTTATAACCTGCCCCACAAATTAGATGTGCTGCCTAGCACCTTTAGTAGTGGGCATGCATCTTAGCATATATATGGATTCATGCTCTCACATTCAAGCCTAATGGTTCAAACAGTACGTCTCAATCTATTTTTCATCTCTAATAAACTTAGGTAACTTGTTCGAGCCTAATACTCCCTTAGAAATTTTACCAGGACTCTATATAAGTTTTTTAATATTTTATATTGATCCAATACATATTATTTTAAGTAGAATACAATTCAAAATATCACAAATTTAAAATTACACTTTAGCTCTTTCTCTTCATAAAAAACAAGACTCATAAGCTATAAATACACTATAAATCCTTTAAATGTTATATTCATAATCTCTTCATTCGCAATATTTATAATATACATATTTTCAAAGTCTATCTCTCTAAAATATTATTGAATTTTCTCTCTCTAAAAAGATCCTTACTTAAACATTTGAGAGTCCCTGAAGTTACAAAAAATAAAAAAAACCTTTTGCAGATACCAACTACATTGATTTACCATGCACCACCAGCTACCAACCACCCAGGCCTTCCATATCAAGTAACCAGACACCTTAACTAGGAAGAATCGATCAGATTTCTTGAATTAAGAAATGACTTAATCATCCAACACATAAGCCTTATTCCTAAGCTATTTGAATATGTTTTTATACCTCATCATTTGGCGTTGTCTGTAGGAATTAATAAAAAAAAAACCATCAGTTTCTTATTAAAACTTGTTTTGACATTTTCAGGTTATTTCATAGCATACAACCAAGACACACTTAGGTTAGAACATGAGACAAATATACCTATTACTATAGACACTTCTACCTAACAAGACCTTCAGCAACTCATCAATCAGGTGTAACTCTTCACTTAGGCTATATTTGCAACTCAATAACAAAATCAAATCTTGCCACCTTAATAAATCTTGACACCCTTATTAACACACAATGCCCTAACTTCATGGCTACCAGTCATACCTAACGCCTGTAGATAATTACATTACCTAGAGGAGACTAGAAAAAATGACATTTATGAGAGTCTCTCAAGAGGTCACTTATGTCATTGTGATACCCATGTATAAAGCCATAGTTTAAATGTATCCCCTAACAATTGTGAGATGAACATTGGTTATCATAATCATCATTCCATACCAAACTCCTCAGGCTCTCAACAACCTAACAGATAGAGGACTAAGAGAAGATTTGTACATGAGCATACCCAAAAGAATGTTTACAGCCCAAATCAGTAGAGGGGTTCTCATTTATCCAAACAAGTATTAAATACTCAACTCTCTAAAAATTATATTTCTATAAAAATAAATATGGATAACTATGATGGTTTAGCCTACCTCAGAGAGCATGTATAGAATATTCGCGATAGCTTAAAATTAGTAATTTATGATAGTGACTCAATGTGCAAAATCCTTCACACAATCTTTTAGGGGTCTAAGTGTGCATGGTATAATAATTTAGAGTCAAGCTTCATTGAAAGGTTCGGTAACTTCTGCACCAAGCTAACGACACACTTCAACACCAACATACCCACTAAGAAAAGCTTCATGAAGTTATTTGGTGTTATTACAAAAAAAAAGTGTCTGCACAAGTATATTGGAAGAGGTTTAATGAGGAGATGCTCAAGATATACTAATTATTTAAGTTAATAGCCTTAAAAGCCTTGATAATAAGGGTACGTGAACATGTTATCTGGAGAAAACTTTATGCCTTACTAGACATAAGCTTGCTCAAGGTAAAACATGTTATAGAAAACCATACACGGATGGAAGATGTTAGGTTGTTATGACACAAACCTTTTTTTTCTTATAAAACAACCAATGTGAAGGACATTTCAAGTGAAATCATTATCCTAGTATAAATGAAAGCTTAAGGAAAAACCATGAAGGACCAACCCATGAGTATTTAGTGTATCCTAAAGATTTATAACTCTATTGAATCAAAATATGATCACTTATTCAAAGTTACTAGGACAGTTAAAGCAAATATATTAACTTCATTTCCAAGACATGTCCTACATAAGAATCTCCCTTATACCTATCACTCATATCATCTGAAGATGAATAACCCTAATAGGAATATAATTTTATTTTTAAAATAAAAATAATATATCTTTAACATATATTTTCTATCAACAAATCTCTAGTGGGGGCTTTCAGACATTTTTCTAAGGAAGTGATTGATTTGGTTTTCCTAGTATAATAATATCATTCTTCTTGAAGACAATTAACTTGGTCTCCTTAAAAAAATAGCCCTATAATATTCAAGAGATGGGTACCAGATTTCTCTATTGCAATAAAATCATTCTGCAGGTGATGCCTAAAAACCTCTCTCAAATCCACCAGTGGTTGATTTTGGATCCTATATTCTCCAGTATAATCTCGGATTGGTACATTTTTCATATGATGTCTATGGGTCTCTCACTAATTTACTAAGGGTTGATTTCGGATCTCTAACTCTCCAATATAGTCTCAGGCTGACATATTCGTTATGTGATGCCTAAAAACCTTTCACCAACTTGTTAAGAGGTTGATCTTAAATCCTTTATTCTCTAGTAGAATCTCAAACTGATATATTCTTCAAGTAAAGCCTAAAGATCTCTCACCAATTCACTAGAGATTGATCTTGGATCTCCTATTATCTAGTGTAGTCTTAGACTAATATATTCTCCAAATGATGTGAGAAAACCTTTCACTAATTTGTTAGGGATTGATCTTAGATCTCTTGGCTCTCCAATACAGTATTAGACCGATATGTTCTCTAGGTGATACCTAAGAGCCTCTCACCAATTTGTCAGGGGTTGATTTCAAATCCTCGATTATCAAGTACAGTCATGAACTTGCATATTATTTAAGTGATGCTTAAAGGCCTCTCACCAACTTGCTAATGGTTGATCTCGGAATCCTATTTTTCAGTCTAATCTTGAACTAGTATATTCTCTAGGTGATGCCTAAAGGTCTCTTACCTTCAAAGGTTGATCTTAAATCTCTCATTCTCTAACAGATTTTAGATTAACACTTTAAATAATGCCAAAAGGCTTCTCACTAATTCGGTATAGATTTATCTTGGATCTCTTACCTTTTCAATAAAGTCTCGGACTAATATATTCTCTAAGTAATGCTAAAAAGCCTTTCACCAATTCACCAAAGATTGATCTTGAATCTCCCACCTCTTTACTATAGTCTCGGACTAGCATGACTCTCTAGAGGGGTTCCCAAGATTTATATTATCATCAAGGATGATATTAGATCTCCTACTCTTAGGTATAATGTATCTCTAGTAGGGGCTCTCATGCTTCATTTCATCACGATGAAGGCCACAAGCCACCTACTTTTAGAAAACAACCACTCTTCAATGAGGGGCTCTTATGCCCAATGCTATTCTAGTGAGGTCACATACATCCCACACTTCAATATGACCACTCTTTAAGGGATGAACATGGTTTTTTTAGTGCAATAGCACCACCTTTCATGAGTCTTTCCCCTCCGGTCTCTTAGAAAAATTTCTAACTATAGGCATTTACATCGATCCATCATCTCTGCCCTTGAGAAATTTTTCTAAATATAGGTGTCAATATAATTTCATCCCCCTAGCCATTTATAAACTTTCTAAGTACAAGCTTTACCCTTTATAAGTTCCCCTAAGCCTCTTAAAAAACTTTCTAAGTTGAGGCTCCACTTTTCATAATTTCCTCCTAGTCACTTAGAAATTTTCTATGTATAGGTTCCTCTATGTTTTTCCTTTACTTAGAAATTCCTTTTAAAATCATGATGCATGTTATTACATACAGGCTCCCTGTTATATTACTCGAGGTTTTCACCCCTCTTTTCATATAAAGAAAACTAGATAAAAATTATCATACCAGGAATGTTTCCAAGTATTTGCATATAAATATTATAAAGAATTGTGAGATTACTAATAAACCCAAATTTACATGCCTAAACTCCCCCTAAAAAAAGGAAAAAAACTTCATGTGCTCAAGCTACCATGCCCTAGCCTAACTAAACCCAAGGTGTATGGGTCGGGTATGATAACCCAAACTCATACTAAGCATGCATCTTAGCACCCTTATGGGTTGAGGCTTCCACACTCAAACGTAACATGCTTGGATCCAAGTAATGCATCTGGATTCGTTTTTCAACTCTAATGGATTTTAGTAACTTGTTTGAGCCTAACTTTTCCTTGAAAATTTTTTGAGCTCTCGATATTTTATAATAATTCAATACATATTATTTTGAATAAAATACAACTCAAAATATTATAAAATTAAAATTACACTTTAATCTCTTCTTTTTACAAAAGACAACTTATAGGTTACAAGTATACAATGAATCCTTCAAACACTAGGTTTGTAATTTTTTTATTCTCAATAATTATAGCATATATATTTTCAGTATTTATGTCTAAAATATCATTATGTTTTTTTAAAATACTTATTAAGAATTTTCAAATCTATTATATATATATATATATGAACTTTTACGCATACTAGCCCCTAACATGTGGAAAGCCAGATACCAAAGATTCTAGGCCTGTGATTTTTCTTTAATTAGGAAAATTAGCAATAATATGAGGCTCAAAGCTCAAAGTATAATGGCACGTAGTTCTGAACGGGCCACAGCCACAGGCTGGCCTGCGAAATTAAAAATGCGGCTCTTTACTCCCTTCCCTTGGAAAAATGAATATGTACTTGTACTCCTCCCTTGCCCAACTGTTCTGTTCCAGTACCTCTTAACTTCCATGCCCATCGTTCCCATCTCAGAATCGTAGAGCCCACCTGCTTTTCCTGTTCGCATCACCAAACCCACTCCAAAAATATCTGTTGCCTCATTCTCCACCCTACAAGCAATTGTAAAAGCAACGACAAAGGCAAAAAGATTCCCAAACTAACGATAATAAAAGCTACCCTGAACCTGATCTGAACCTGTCATTTGTTGACCTATTTCACTATTCTTTAGACTAATACAAGCACTAAACAAATCCCAGAAACCAAAAACCAAAAACCAAGAAATTGGAGAGATAAGAGACACTCAAACAGGGAACCCTAGAAGACTTTTATCAAACATGTGGTGGAAAGACTTGAGAGCTACTTTAAGCCAAAGAATCAACGTTGAAGGAATTGGTTCGTCGGCTTCCGTGCTTGTTAAGGACCAGCATTTGGCTCTGCCTCATGTTTTAGTGCCTGATATAAGGTACATTGATTGGGGAGATTTGCAAAGGAGAGGCTTTAAAGGTGTGGTGTTTGATAAGGATAATACTATCACCGTGCCTTACTCTCTGACAATCTGGGGCCCTCTTGATGCCTCCATTGAGAGGTGTAAATCTGTTTTTGGGAATGATATCGCTGTGTTTAGTAACTCTGCTGGTAGCTTTGCCATGACCCTTTTGTTTTTTGATCTTTTTTGTTGCTTGCGATTTTATTTTTTGATGGTAGGCTACTAAGCTGTGTTCGTGTGCTGTTGCTGTAATGAGTCAGGTCTCTTCGAGTACGATCATGACGGTTCAAAAGCCAGTGCACTTGAGAAGGCAATTGGAATTAAAGTAATAAGGCACAGTAAGTTTCTTCTCTGCCAATTTGAGCTTTAATTTTAATGGAAAACTTATTATTTTTTATTTTTTATGGTTATGCAATTGGGAAGCTGACACTTTTTTTTTTTTGACGATTGTGAATGATTTGCTTAGTTAACATGCTGTCCATTGCACCACTTGAAAATATTAATCATTCGCATATTACACTACAGGGGTAAAGAAACCTGCTGGAACAGCTGAAGAAATTGAAAAGCACTTTGGATGCAAATCCTCACAACTTGTAATGGTATATGCAAACCACATGAGCTGCTTTGAGTTGTTGCTCTGGTTTCTTTTTGTTCATTGTATGTGAATAGTATACTTTTGTGATGCAAATTACAGGTGGGTGATCGGCCCTTCACAGACATTGTTTATGGAAACCAAAATGGCTTTTTGACGGTATTAACGAAGCCACTGAGTCTTGCGGAGGAACCATTCATTGTTAGGCAGGTTAGTTCATCTTCTATTTGAGACACTGAATTTGATTTTTTGGCATCCTTGAAAAATAAGAAAAACATGGGGAGTTGTATTTGAATAGATATATGCTATTTTCTATTTTATGGATGAAAATATCCTGCAAAAGGTTTCAATGTGAAATAAGGCTGTGTGAGTGTGGTGAATGTGATGCCATTAACAGCTTGTTGTTTTTATTTATCGGAGGATGTCACATTCTTTCAATAAGTTTTTAGTTGTATGCAGTTGAGGCTGTCCATTATTTGTCTTCTGTCCAGTGAGAAGTTTTTTTTTTTTTTTTTTTTTCCTGCATTGCTGATGGCTTGTCTTTCCCTTTGAAATATTCATCATTACCTCTGCTCTATCCCTCCTTGAAAATTGTACCTAGGTTTTCACTAATCCTCATGTGGTTCTCACTCCCTGGTCTTGCTTTTGTGATGCTTGCTGTGTTTTTTGCTTTTGTATCTTTGTTTATGATTTTTATGTCATTTAGGAGCAAAAGAATGTAGAACATTTATAGTAGCCTAACTCATTGATATAATGTGTTATAAGAATTTTCCTTAAGATGCCATGGAAGTTAAAATGGACTCGTGGATGTGACATGATAGCTGTACCTTATAAAGATAGCTATTTAAGTTGCTTTACCATACTGAGAAATTGTACATTTACATGTACTCATAGAACTACTTGAAAGATTAAACAAGATCTGCTTGACTGGTCTTCTGTATATTGTGTTTCTTCTTCCATTTTTTAGCTGAGGATTACTGCTGCTGCCTTGTAGCATGTGGCCCTTTTTACTTGTATCTACCTTTTTTATTTGTATATTTTGACTCTTAATTCTTCAAATAAAAGGAACAAAAGAAAAGATTGACATAATCTTTTTGGAACTGAAGCGGGCATTGCCTGCTTGTTACTTCTCATCAGTAATACTTTTGGTTCTGCATTGTTGAAATCTCAGAGAATTAGAGGAAAACGTTGTAGTTTGTTCTAGCTTCCACAGAATACTTGATTGATTGGATGAAACAAATGTTCACAGGTGCGGAAACTAGAAATGTCTCTTTTGGACTATTGGCTTAAAAGAGGAATGAAGCCAATCAGTCATAATCTACTACCAGATGCCATGGAATGTGTAAAAGATCCACCATCTTTGTAGGAAAACTTTGGTGCAAAATCTTGTAACTACCAATGATGCTCAGGTTATTTCTTGTCATCATTTATTTTTTATTTAATTGATGTCCATTATAACTTTTTGTGTCAATCACAATTTGAGTGAGAAATTTCCAAAAGAAAGACTGGTGATTGAAAGCCAAATCTTTTTAATTGATGAAGGCTCTATTAGATTGACAGATTTCATCTAGGAATGATCATAAACCATAGTCAAGCAATTTACAGGGCATTGTTTTTCTCCTATAGGAGAGTCGCTCATCTGGGGATGATTACCCTATTAGATTGACAGATTTTATCTTGGAATGATCATAAACCACAGTCAAGCAATTTACAGGGCATTGTTTTTTTCCTATAGTAGAGTCACTCATCTAGGGATGATTATCATCATCAAATATATACAATAGGTTGTTATTTATGCTGACATCATTATTTTTTTCCTTGCATTGTGAACTGTTACTTCAAGTTAGAGGACATGTTGACACCCATTTTCTTTTACTCTTCTAAATTTTCATGGTTAACTTGATGACATATAATTGTATACATACATGAGTGTGTGGATAGGTATGTAGACAGATACCCTACATAAGATGTGTGAGAGTTGTTTTCATGTTTTTTTTTTTTTTTTTTTTTTTTTTTGTTTTATCATTTAATATTTATTTAATTGAAGATTGAATTATATTTTTATCCAACTTTCCGTGTCCTTTGTTTTTTTTTTTTTTTGTTTGGGGGGGGGGGTTGTATTCTGGGAGAGAATCATCATGTTCTAGCATCTAACCTTTCAGACTCCATTTTCTATGAGATATTTGAAAAGAAAAACATTAATCTATATTCTTCTGCCAAGCCAGGATTTAGCTTTTAGACGTAATGAGATCGGGACTTGTGTGAGGAATAAATTATTTCCAAACATTCCATGATATTTGGAGTGGTGTTAGGGATAAAAGCCTTTGAAAACTGAACCATACAATGATGCTTTTTTCTTTCTGATACATGTTCTAGCATCTAATCTTACAGACTACATTTTCTATGAGTATTTGAAAAGAAAAATATTAATCTATATTCTACTAAGCCAGGATGTATCTTTTAGATGTAATAAGATTGGGAATTATGCGAGGAATAAATTATTTCCAAACATTCCATGATATTTGGAGTGGTGTAAGGTATAAAAAACCCTTTGAAAACTGGAGCATACAATGATGCTTTTTTCTTTCTGCTTGTTTTGGTTCTTTTTTTGTTATTCTATTGTCTTTTTAATCTAAGATTTTCTGCACAACTACTTTCTGTATTCTAGTACTAAGTTACTCTGTGATGAAAAATCACATGACCAGGTAAATCTAGGAAGGATGCGTCTGGTGATTTTAGACACCTTTAGGGATATTGAGGTATTAACCAATATTGTATTATTAGTATTAAATCTAGGGAAGATGGGACTGACATTTCTGGAGTCGGGCTACAAATTGAAAGAGTTTAGCTTAGTTTCATCTTGAAGTAGGCTGTGCTGGTAGCCTTTAGAATCTTTTGTGCTTGAAATGCTTGCTTATGTCCGTGCAAACATATATCAAGTTGAAAGAAAAGGTTTTTGTCCGGGCCTGCTATGAATACATTAGTACATTCTCAGACATCCTAAGAGATTATATATATGATTGTAGATGTGAGATCCAGCGCAAGATTAGCCCCCTCATAATGCTGTAAAAAGTAAAACCAAGTTTGTAGGACATGATTCTTTGAAGAATTGAACATTTGCGTGCAGAGTATCTAAATCTACTGTTGGTTCTACTCTAAAATGACTACTTAGAAACTTTGATGGGCATTCCATGGGAAGGGAATGGGAGAGGATCCATGGTGATTTGCTCATCAGGGCAGGGTAAGGACCAATTGTAAAGAGTTACAACATAGTGGATGAAGATGAGGATATTCAACTTTGCCAGTTGGTTTCCTGCGCCAAGTCTTGGTCCTCCTCCAAGGGGAAGGTAAAGCATACGGTGGAATTGGCTTTCTCAAATCTGCTTGGATTGAAAGTTAGAGGATCCTTGAAATACTCTTCATAGTAGTGGGTGCGGTATGTTGTCCACAGAACTTGCAGAAGACGGGATGAAATTAGATCTATGATGGATTATTTGTTAAGATATTTGAAGGCTAATTTCCGGTAAACATGCATTTTTCTGTTGCCGCATGTTTTCTCCAATATCTAGAATGCTTGTAATCAAGCCACCCTTGAACTGTGTTATATAAGGTTTTTTTCTTTTTTTGAGAAAGCATGAAGATTGGGCCATGGGTAATCTTTTCAATGGTTGAGCTTTGTTTTGTGCACCAGCATCAAGGAAAGAAGGATTCAGAGCTAATGCGCACCTTCCACCCTTGAGGAATAGTGAATCCTTCACATTCAATGTCAACGATGGCTTCTCTAAAGGAGGCAAAGATAGGAGGGAAAAGCCGCAAGCTTTCACGGGCAACTTGCCATGTACGTGTCATCTTCATGTCTTCCAATGTTAGATACCCTACAGGTTTCCTCTTGCTCATTATGTCAGCAATGTTCTGCCAAGAGTAATAATATACACCGAATTTAGTAGAATCATGGGAAGAAAGCGCTTCTTAAGTGAGGTCATTCAATTCACTTTCAAGTCTGAATTGTATTTATTTTCATGTAATTTGTCTTTGGGATGCCCCTCCGATTTTGGAAATTTTCTTTGTATCCTAAAGTACTGAAAGCAAGGAGTACCTTGAAGGAGGAGAGAATGGCAGTCTGGATGCTCAGCTAGCATTTTGAAAGTCATGGCAATGGCAAAGGATGTTGTATCATGAGCTGTAAACACTAGCAAAACCACATTATCAATAACCTTCTCTTCACTGATCTCCCCACGAATCATCCCACTCACCAGCTGGGAAAGTAATATTCCTTCATCACCCCCGAGCCCACTTTCCACCTCCTTCCTCTTCTCCCATGCCGCTTTAGTCAACATTTCTTTTCTCTTTCCTTGCTTTCTTAGATCTTGAAAACTTCAATCAAACAGGTGGTGCGAAAACTCCGTCCAAATCTCTCACAAAAGCATTCAGTGTTCCAGGCTAAAAATTGATCCCTGGCAAGCACTCCAAAACTATGGTAAATGTCAAGGCTTTGGTCGAATGGTAATGACTGATTTCATCACTTATATTCCAATTTTCATCTAGGTGGAACTGAACGGAGGCGCCATTTTTGGCACCAAAATCTCAAGCACTGCAGGCCCCAGTTGCTGGATATCATTCCACCAAGGCATCATGCCTGCCTTTGCTTTTCTTAGTTTGTCTTGCATGCCTGCCTTTGCTTTTCTTAGTTTGTTTTGTAACGCGGTAGTTATTATGATTATGATATTAAAAAATTATTTTATAAAAATTATTTTTAGTTGAGGTTAGTTCAGAAAAATATATATTTGGTTAAAATTGTAGTTAAAATTAAAGTTAAATAAAAAGTAGTTTAATATGTATAATAAGGTTAAATAAAAAATAGTTTAATATGTATAATTAAAAAATACTTTTCAAATTGAGGTTATAAAATACTTAAAAAAGTATTTATTTGATTTTTAATTTAAATATTACAGATTTAAATATAACTATTACATCATTAAATAAATAATACTTTATATTATATATATTTTTTTATTCCATTAACTTATCTATAATTTCATTATGTATGAAATTCATTCAATAAAAACTATGTATAATTTTCATGATTTTTTAAGTGTGCAACAAAATCAGGTAAAATATCATTAGAAATAAAATTAAAATTGCGATTAAATTCTATAAATGTTATGGTATAATGTGATTTACTTCTAATTTATATAATGTTATTGAAAACTATTTTTTTAAGTAAAACACAATAAAAAAAAATTTCACCAGATCCAACTATACAATGCATAGTGTAGACATTGTTCAACGGTGCTAAGTGAATTAATTCGATGGGAACTGTTCACTTTAATATTCTTTCTTCCATGGTTTAGGTCTTTCTTTCACCATTGAAAGTTGGGAATATTCTTTAAAAGAAACATCATTAAAGATCTCCTCACCAATCTAGAGCAATAAATCACGGGTTGACTGGTAAGCATCATTTTTTCACTGGTACTCTTTCTCTCATTTGTGCTCAATTCTCCCTTAATTTTTTGATTAGAACTATCCACCTCCATGCATGACAATCTCTTTGAATCAATACAAGTTTTCCTTTGTTGACAAGCCTTAGCCCTTTTCTTCATATTCATCTGTTTCTATAAGTTGATATCTTTGCCAAATTCATCTAACTTCATTGGCAAATTTGCTTGGTCTTTCAAGACAACTAAAGTAGCTGCTGCAACACTTTTTTCAAAGAGAACTAGCATAGTGAATTATTCACTCTGCATAAACACTACGGAAAAAGCAGATGAATGTTGCTTTCAGCGAACTAGCATTTGAAATGTTAACTGTGGTGGGTCTTACACATAGTAAATAACGTTTGCCATTTTACCAAATGATTTGTAAGAGGATGTTTGGGACTTCACTTGGGTAGTAAGGTACTTGGGTAGTAAGGTATGTAAGAAGATAAATTGAAAGTTGTAATAGCTTTCAAATATCATTCAATGCTTTATTTATTTAATTTTGACTTGATCAGATTTTAATTAATTATTTTAAATAATTAAATTTTAGCAATTAGAGTTTTACAAATCACAACATAACAATTAATTATTGGAATAGTTTGTTTAATGGAATCATAAAATGTCATGTATATAGTGGATCATAATTATAAATAACCTGAACAAATCACAACATAACAATTAATTATTGAAATAGTTTGTTTAATCAGGAATCATAAAATGTGAAAAGACATTCAAAACTAGGGATAATCATGTATACAGTGGATCATGAGATTTACTTCTAATTTATATAATGTTATTAAAAAATATTAAAAAATATTTTTTTAAGTAAAACACAAATAAAAAAATTTCACCGGATCCAATGATACAATGCATAGTGTAGACATTGTTCAACGGTGCTAAGTGAATTAATTCAATGGGCACTATTCACTTTAATATTCTTTCTTCCATGTTTTAGGTCTTTCTTTCACCATTGAAAGTTGGGAATATTCTTTAAAAGAAACATCATTAAAGATCTCCTCACCAATCTGGAGCAATAAATCACGGGTTGACTGGTAAGTATCATTTTTTCACTGTTACTCTTTCTCTCATTTCTGCTCAATTCTCCCTTAATTTTTTGATCAGAACTATCCACCTCCATGCATGACAATCTCTTTGAATCAATACAAGTTTTCCTTTGTTGACAAGCCTTAACCCTTTTCTCCATATTCATTTGTTTCTATAAGTTGATATCTTTGCCAAATTCATCTAACTTCATTGGCAGATTTGCTTGGTCTTTCAAGGCAACTAAAGTAGCTGCTGCAACACTTTTCTCAAAGAGAACTAGCATAGTGAATTATTCACTCTGCATAAACGCTACGGAAAAAGCAGATGAATGTTGCTTTCAGCGAACTAGCATTTGAAATGTTAGCTATGGTGGTCTTACACACAGCAAATAACATTTGCCATTTTACCAAATGATTTGTAAGAGGATGTTTGGGACTTCACTTGGGTAGTAAGGTACTTGGGTAGTAAGGTATGTAAGAAGATAAATTGAAAGTTGTAATAGCTTTCAAATATCATTCAATGCTTTATTTATTTAATTTTGACTTGATCAGATTTTAATTAATTATTTTAAATAATTAAATTTTAGCAATTAGAGTTTTACAAATCACAACATAACAATTAATTATTGGAATAGTTTGTTTAATGGAATCATAAAATGTCATGTATATAGTGGATCATAATTATAAATAACCTGAATTTTAAGATTTTATAAATTATAAATCTGATTATTTAATTTTTATTTTTATTTAAACAAGTTAGATATATCAAATTAGTTAATTTTTTTTATAAATATTATAGATATTCACGCGTCTTCTAGCATATAATTTTTTATTTTTTATTTTTCAGGATACTAAAAAAATATACTCGCAAAGAAATCTGAATAAATGGAATATACAACACATTGAAATCTGGCTCGACATCTTCTTGACTCTCATTTATTTATTGCCCATATCCACTTCAAAACAATGAACACTCCAAGTACATGTACCTGAAAGTAAATTACCCAATTCAATTAAATTAAAAAAAAAAATTGGTTCACTGTAGAACAAATAGCACATGTTACATTTTCAGTTGTCCCGCATCATATAAAACTTCTTCTTCTTCTTTTTTCTAGAATTGTTGATATTTAAATTCTAAACATGAATCATAAGTGAATGAAAGGTGAAACGGTGTATATAAATAAATATCTGCATACTCAGAAAGACATGAACATTTTGAGGATTGAAAACTTTTAATGATAGTAGTTGATTATTTTGACCTCTTTTTTGTAACTTCGATTAACTTCTGTTGTAGTTGATTCTTTTTATTGTTGTCACCATATATGATTTTTCATAAGAGTATACTTTATTGTAATTAATATTATTAATAAAATAATTGATAAATTTGAAAGAAAATATTATATAATTTACTAATTTTACTAAATGTATTGCAAAAATAATTTTATCATATTATACTTAATTTTATATTTATAAATTACATACAAATTATTAATTACAGGATTAAAAAATAAACTTGAAACTTACCATATGCACAATTTAAATAATCTTGAGTCTTCTACAGCCTATTCCAAGATTAACTCAAGACTAGACTTGAGTTAGGTAAAATTCAAAATAACATTAGATACTAGCTGCAGTGAAACATAAATATACTTGGGATTTAGCAGCGTGTACCACCTAATTAATGAACACTGTAAACCATCTCTCCTCCAAATTCAACATGTTACTTTTTATAATTGTATTAACAAAAGCACTTATAAAGAAAGTTAATCAAACACATAATTTTTTTTTAATCAATAATAATTTCAACAACAATAAAAACATATTTTAATATAATACACCACAACCAAAAATGATTTCATTAAACTAACTTCTTGTAAGCCACAACCGCAAAAACAAACGAACGGTTGAATTAGCATGCGGGCCACTGTAAAATCATGGGCCCCAAAAAATTTACCTCGCATGGAAATAGTGGGTGACCGTGACTTATGATTGATATGCAAGAGAGAGCTACCAGGCAAAGCTAATGAGTCGTTCTGATTAACTGGCGTTCATGAGGGACTTGGGCTTTCCTATCCTTGACAGACCAGAACTCTATAATGTCCTACAGAAATGGCCGAGCAGTCTTCTACACTCAAAAATAAATTTTCACTTAAATAGGCCACAGCCCACAGCCATCCTTAAAGGGGAGGGGGGGTGGGGTGTGGGGGGTGAAGAACTAGTTTCAATTTATTTCGGTCGATGCTAATATAAGTTTGCAAGGTAGGAGTGATGGAATATACTTGGGAATAAAATCTCTCAATCCTTTTAAATTTTAAAATCTAAAAATTTAAAACATATAGTAGTGAAAAATATAAAACAGATCTCTCCGTCTCTTGTATGTTAAAGAATTATTGGTCATAGACAGTTTTGCTGTCATCGTCATCCCAGGCAACAGAGCCCTGAATTGATGCCAGTTTTGCAGTCTATTATTTACTCATCTCGTAAAGCTGGTGTTGTGCCTCACCTACTTCTCTGCCACAATCATTAAGGTGACAACTTCTAATTTCAGAATTATGGGTCCCTTTTCCCTTAGGATGCCAATGGTCATGGTTTTTGAAGGTTTTTTTTAATCACATTCCTGTAGCATGCGTTTGTCTGCTGATATTCAAGTTGCAATGATGACAACTATGGTGCAACAGGCTGTGCTGCCGAGAGACACCATTTTATATTTTCGTAAAGATTAGTACACGATCTAAATATCCCAACAAGATCTTGTTCTTGTTTTCAATGGCCTGGTCTGGTCTACGACGAAGAAAATTAATTTATTTGCAAACGTGATCTGAAATGGTAATAAACCCAAATACTGGATGGAGATTGTGGGCAAGCGCGCAGGGCTCGAATCTTTATGGTCTATCGAACCACCATAATTCTTGGGCTCAATATTTGTTAGCTTGTCTGATGAGAGAAAGAATACAAGGTAGCTGCCCCTCTCCCTCTCTTATTTTGACAGAGTAATTAATTAGAAGAAATACATTTCATATCTAGCTCAAGTTTAAAACAGGACCAGCTGAACGGAGACTTTGAAAGAAGAGAGAAAACAGCCTAGTCCTGAATTCAACGGCTTAAAGTCTAGGGATAATGAAACAGGATGAAGGTTTCAATCCCTTGGCAT
This sequence comes from Populus euphratica, assembly GCF_000495115.2. Classification (NCBI taxonomy): domain Eukaryota; kingdom Viridiplantae; phylum Streptophyta; class Magnoliopsida; order Malpighiales; family Salicaceae; genus Populus; species Populus euphratica. The sequence goes on from NW_011499982.1 coordinate 415,742, forward strand.
GGAGAAAGTTGAGACATGCGTTTCGATCATTTTTCTTGAAGTTGAAACTAAATGTTACATTGATAACTAGGGGATGTTGCAGCACCAGCAGGTCCTACAGGAAATGATAAACAAAGAAATTAGGAGACGTTATGATGTTTCGAACTTCCCAGTATCACAGTGGATGCTTATTCCACTGTGCTTCGTGATTAACCAGTCTGAGTATTAGTTGTTTAAGTTTTGCTTCTCGATCTTATTGTCTTTGCACAAATTTTGATAGATTCAAAAATCATGTCTATGCCGAAACTTTTGAGACTACTCCCTGAAGATTAATCACAGCCTGTTAATTGAAGGCAACTTGGTCTCATACGGTATCACTGTACGAGCTTGTTCTATAATCTTGTCAAATGGGTGCAAGTAGAGGTAAGGTCCTAGAATTATGCCCCATTATTTTGTTTGCTCTCGTTCTCAATTATTCCCGATTCCGTCTCCCTTCCAGGGAACCATGAGCAAAGCCTGCGAGCTTCTCTTTGGATTTGGAAGGACACGCAATCAGGAATAATCTTTGCAGAAATTAAACTGGTACTTCCTACTATACATCCTTAGAGTTTGGATAATGACAGTTCCCGCTGCTAGAGTAATTAATGCTACAGTAACCTTGGCAAAACCTAGATGGCAATGGCAATCAACACATCAAGCTGACAGGTTCAATCCCCACAACAATCCATTATCACGAGTGAACTTAAGTAAGTGAAAACTATAAGTACGTCGTGGGTGAAATAAGACTAGGGAGGGGGTGGATCTGCATCATCGCATCAATACAAGTCATTAATAACACTTATTAATGCTCCTGCAACACATCAACTAACCACATACTCTTTCACCTGCTAATATTTACTTCCCTCCGTCAGCTCTATATAATCACCTGTCCTTCGATGGAAAATGCATCTTTCAGTCATCTCTTATCTTCCTTCTAGTCCTCTCCGAGCATACAGAGATGGAGAAGCAGAAGAGCAATCAGGCTCCAATGTTGATGTGGGTTTTGGTCGCTGGCTTGCTTTCCCACAACTTGGCCTTCCCTGTCTTGGCCACAACCTTTGAAGATCAGAAGAACTACTACTCCCCACCAGACCCGCATTCAAGAAGTCCCCCTTCTGGTCTCCATCACCCCCCCCTCCTTGAAGATCAGAAGAACTACTACTCCCCACCAGACCCGCATTCAAGAAGTCCCCCTTCTGGTCTCCATCACCCCCCCCTCCCCCTCTCTCTCCATATATATATATATATCACACAGAGGCAATAGCGCTCTAAACTACATTACTTGCACCCTATATATCTTGCATGCTCGACCTCCTTTTTTCTTACTAAGTTGCTAGATAATTTGTAAATTATGTGTTCACGTGTATTCATTCTATTATATATAGTATTTTTTTTATACTATATATGCAAGTGATAGTGGGAAGAAAATGTTCATATCTGATCAAATCACTAAGAGGATTCAGCTAATTAAAGAAACCTCTGTAAATCTACTTCATTTCTTTCTTTCAATATCTAGATTGTTAACGGTTCAAATTCTAATTGGCAGGTTCACACACCCCTTCCCATGGAACTACACCTTCACATGGCTCAGGAGGTAGTTCTGGTGGCACACCATCTCACTCAACCCCGTCAACACCTTCAGGTGGAAGCCACAATCCAACACCATCAACCCCTTCAGGTGGAGGCCACAATCCAACACCATCAGCCCCTTCAGGTGGAGGCCACAATCCAACACCATCAGCCCCTTCAGGTGGAGGCCACAATCCAACACCATCAACCCCTTCAGGTGGAGGCTTCAATCCAACACCATCAACCCCTTCAGGTGG